>NC_044927.1:14635820-14638317 GCF_003576645.1 Ipomoea triloba
ACTGAAATCATCTCTGATGGGCGGGATGACTTATATGAAGAAGTTTCCACTCAGTTGGCAGTGGAAGCACCCACTCTTGATGACTTCTCCAGGGTGATCAGGTGGATCAACTGGAGAACCAGTTCTTTCACTCAATTGATGAGTCAAGCAGCTGAAATGGAGGCAGAAGAGCAGTTTGCACTCCAGTGGTTGGGCATCTCCGAGATCCCAGCTCAACAACTGATGGATCTTGCCCACGAAACACGAGTAATGAAGCTGAACAGTGAAAGAACTGATAAAGGGAAGAGCATAGCAGTTGAAGCACCAGAAGTTGAAGCTGAGCCTGAAGAAGATCCTGAAACAGAAGCACGATTTCGAGAAGATATCAGGCTCGCCACTGCCATCTCCTTGGGACAGAACGTTGAGTTCACGAGAGGTCCAGGAGAGACCTCTGGGGTTGCTCACGATGATATCGCAACAGCCGCAATCCCACTGTCCCAAGTCAGCAACTCTGCTCTGGACGAACAGGTAGAAGCTTCGAGAGGTGAATCCGAGACCTCTGAAGCACTTCAAGTGGCACCTAACACCGTTCTACTTTTGCCACCACCTGAGTCCACACCCTCGACCACTACTGATGAAGCACAGACAATTCGAGAGGGTGAAGTTCCGTTGCTCACACTGCCGGGTTTTCCTACTGCTCCTGAAATAATTATCATTCCAGACTCATCGGAGCAGACTGAAATGCAGTCAAATGAGCAACATGAGCAGAATGCCCCAAGTCCTGCTGGTTCGAGGAGTACTGATGATAACATCGAAGGCGGAAACCAGGAAGCACCTGTCGACACTACGTCTCCAACCTCACCAGCAAATGACAAAGTTCCCAGCACTGGTTCGAGAGGTGATGCTGAGGGGGAACCACTATTGGATGAAAACAGGGAAGCGTCCAATACCGAAGAACACTCTCTGGCTGACCCTATCTCCAGAGTTGCTGAAGCTGAGGCTCCAGGTTCGAAAGGTGAGAAGCAAGAAGTGATCCATCCCTCAGGTGGAAACCGGGAAGCACCTGACATGGAGCTACCTTCGAGCTCTGAACCTTGTGTCCCTGTGGATCCTCAGACGTTAAATCGAGAGGTGGACTCGCAATTGCAAGTCATGGGTGGAAATCTGGAAGCACCCAAGTCCCCTCCGACGAAAGGTACATCTCGATCCTCATCTCCTACTTCTGACTATGATCAACAGGCCGAAGAAATCTTCATTGGCGAAATGCGTCAATTCATGGCTGATCAATCTCAGAAGATGGCTCAGCTCGAAAGAATACTCGCTGTGGTCCGCAATGCTGCAATGCCTGCTGCTGGCACAAGTGAATCCCAAGGCCGTCATGCCGAACTTCTCGAACAGGCGATATGGGCTGAGGATGCAGCACGGAAAGCCACTGATGAAGCCGCTGTCGCTCGAGCAGAGGCTGCAAGTGCGAGGGCTGAATTAGCCGAGATGCGAGCAGAGCTTCGAGCCTTCCAATATTCCAGTGAACTTCGACAGGATGTGATGAAGGCCATACTCGATGACCTGTCGAACCAAGTCCCTGCCCAACTTCAAGCTATTTTCGAAGGTATGTCCACCCTCCTCTCCCGTACTGATGATGCCAACAAGGGGGAAAATAAAGAGAAAAAGAAGGGGGATACAACGGGCAAGAAAAGGGCAGCAAGTGAACCAGCTGGACCACCTCCAAAAATACCAAGAATCATGAGCAAAGCAGTGAAGGATGCTAAACAGGCAGAAAACCTAAGGGTCCAGCTTACACTGGAAATGGAGAGAAGGAGAGAAGAGGACAAAGAAAGAAGAAGAAAAAGACAAGAACGACAGTCAGAAGAAGAAAGGAAGATAGATCTTCTCATGACAAACTTTAAGTTTGGGAACAGAGAAGACACTGAACAAATTCTGACTCTGGAGATATTCAAGCTTCTGAAAATCACTGGGATATCTACACACAGCAATATGTCTCCAGAAGAATGCATTGCTTGGTGGAAAGATGGAGTAATTGATGGTGAGTTCGTGGGGGAAGCCTACAGGAACTACAGGCATCTAGATGTCACAGATGAATACTTAAGCCTGGTAAATCCGAAAGACCCCATCAAGACACGAGAAGCCATTAACAAGAAAAGGAAAGCCAACAAGAAGTAAGCTCTCATGGTCCAAACTCCATCTCATTTCAATGTATTGATATCTATGTTGTTCTTGGTCTTATTTCTTTCAATCCTGTCTACTAAACTCTACTTTGTAAACATTCCCTTCTTATAATCATATATATCTTTTGCTGGGGGTGTTGCGTGAGTTATATTATTCATAGTTTAGTAGAGTATGTTGTCAAATTTACCATATGCGCTGAAAAATAAAATCCTTGTTAATTCTTTCTATCAAATCAGCCATATAGAGTAAGTATAAGTGTTGGCATCATCAAAAAGGGGGAAATTGTTAGGAACATCATGTAATAGGTTTTGATGATACCAACTGTTAAGTA
>NC_044927.1:14638908-14639655 GCF_003576645.1 Ipomoea triloba
ACCTCTCGATACAGTTATCCAGTTCGAGACATAAACAGAGTTCGAGAGATAGACCTCTCGATATTTGAGTTCGAGACATTAAGCAATCAAGATATCAACCTTGGTCTCGATACACTAACAATTCTCCAACAAAGCTGAATGACGGTCATACTTAAAGTCTGGAGAAGAAGAATATCATGGAGATGGAATAATGAAGAGGTGCCGAACGTGAAGATTTCAAAATGGGCGGAAATGGATGACACGTCAGATTTCCACCACAAACGGTCAAAAGGTGCACCAATGCTGAAGTGGTCTGATTCCCTACAAACAAGGAATAATGGGAATATAAAAAGAGTAACTTTTACCAAAAGACGAAAGTGGAGCATGGACTCAAGAAAAGTGAACTATGGAACATTCACTACAAGACAAAGAGGTTCAAGTTACAAGATCACCACTCCATGAAATATGCTGAAAATATGCAAGACCCATGATCAGCATGGGAGACAAATTTCAAACGGAATAATTTTCCCTCCAACGGAATTATTCCTCTACTCTCATATATAAGGACGTAAAGACACAGAAGAAAAAAAGGGGAAGAAGAGAGAAAAAGGAGTTAAAAAGAAAAGAGGTTCGAAATTCTTAAGAAGTGTCTGTCTAAAACGTTCAAGTGCAAGTGCTCAACTTGGAATATCATCCTGATATTCAAAACAGCGAGAAAACACATCTTAGTGTTTCAAGAGAGTTACAAAGCTTAAACTGTTATACATC
>NC_044927.1:14640416-14642891 GCF_003576645.1 Ipomoea triloba
TATCTTCTATTGTCAAAAGTAATAGTTTACACGGATCATGCGGCTCTTAGGTATTTGATGTCTAAGGCCGAAGCTAAACCGAGATTGATTAGATGGGTCCTTTTACTTCAAGAGTTCGATATTGAGATCAAAGATAAAAGAGGAATGGAAAATGAGGCGGCGGATCATCTCTCCCGAATTGAGAATCCTAACTTAGGAGAGAAGAGTGCTACAATAGCGGAACTTTTTCCGGAAGAAAGGTTGTTTAAAGTGGATGAGGTGCCGTGGTATGCGGACATTGCCAACTATATCGTAGGAGGAGTCATTCCGAATTACTTTGATGTGCACCAAAGGAGAAAATTTATAGCGGAAGATTACTTTGATGTGCACCAAAGGAGAAAATTTATAGCGGAAGGTAGACACTATTTTTGGGATGATCCCTATTTGTTCCCGGAAGGTAGACACTATTTTTGGGATGATCCCTATTTGTTCCGAGTATGCGCAGACCAAGTTATTAGGAGATGTGTAGCGGGGCAAGAGGGATTAGAAATTATGGGTCATTGTCATGCTGGACCGACCGGAGGTCACTACTCGAGCAATAGAACCTCTAGGAAAGTTCTTGAAGCGGGTTTCCATTGGCCCACGTTGTTTAGAGATGCTCAAATTTGTGTTTCAAATTGCGATAGGTGTCAAAGAGTTGGAAACATCACCGCAAGAAATGAGATGCCTCAAACATACATCTTGGCATGTGAGGTTTTCGACATCTGGGGCATCGATTTCGTGGGACCATTCCCGAGTGCAAAAGGATTCAAGTATATCTTAGTTGCAATAGATTATTTGTCAAAATGGGTGGAGGCGCAAGCCTTGAGGAACAACGACGCTAGGAGTGTTATCGGGTTTCTTAAGAAGTTGTTCACTAGATTTGGAGTACCAAGGGTTTTAATTAGTGATCGTGGAACGCATTTTAGGAATTCACCCGTGGAGAAGATTTTGGCCAAGTACGGAGTCCAACATCAGGGGGGAGTACCATACCACCCCCAAACGAGTGGTCAAGTAGAAAATGCCAACCGGGATATTAAGGCAATTTTAGAAAAGACGGTTGGGATTCACCGTAAAGATTGGCCCGATCGGTTGGATGATGCGCTATGGGCGTTTAGAACGGCCTATAAAACCCCTATCGGAACCACCCCTTTTAGATTAGTCTACGGGAAAGCATGCCACCTACCGGTGGAGATAGAGCATAAGGCGTATTGGGCAATAAAGAAATGAAATAGTGATATGGACCTAGCCGGTCGAGAAAGGTTGTGGCAACTAGATGAATTGGAAGAATAGAGGTTGATGTCATATGAGAATTCAAGGGCTTATAAAGAGCGAACTAAGCTATATCATGATAAGCATATCAAAAAGTGCAAAGAATTCAAAGAAGGAGACCAAGTCCTCTTTTTCAATTCAAGGCTAAAGCTTTTTCCGGGAAAACTAAAGTCAAGATGGTCCGGTTCATTTACCGTTACCAAGGTTTTTCCGTATGGAACCATTCAAATCGCACATCCGGAAAAGGGTGAATTTAAGGTCAATGGTCACCAAGTCAAAAAGTACTTTGGAGGAATGGAAACACGCGAGGTGAACATCTTGCGTTTGATTCAAATCGAAGAATAGTGCTTACATGGGCGTCGGGCTAAAGACGTTAAAAGTGGCGCTTATCGGGAGGCAACCCGATGATATTTTTACTTTCACATGCTTTATTTTTCATATCTTACCTTTAGTTTTAGTATGTTTTTGCAGGATCACAACAGGTGAAGTCAAAAAGACCGAAGAAGAACGAGAAAAATTCAATTTTGGCGAAAAATCCGAGCCTGGACGCCAGACCGGACGCGCGTCCGGTCCGCGTCTGGAGCTCCCAGGTCAAAAGATCAGAAAGGCGTCTGATGGACGCACGGGCGGACGCACGCGTCCTACCCGCGTCCATCAGAAGCCGAAGCAGGTTCAGAGACCGAAATTTTGGACGCAGGCGTCCAAGGAGCGTCCATCCGAAACAGAACCGAGAAGTAGAAAAGGCGAGATCGGACGCCGGTCGGACGCACACGTCCGACCCGCGTCCGATGTTACGGCAATTCCAGAAACAAAAAAAAAGAAAATGCGGACGCCATCCGGACGCGCGTCCGGACCGCGTCCGACGGGCCTTCCTGGGCAGTTTCGCGGACGAGACCAAGGGTTTTAAAGCCAAATTCTTCCCTTTCTTCTTCGTTCTTGCGGACGAACACCACCCCAAAATTTCCAAAGTAAGTTTCTTTCAACTTCCATCCAAGTTTAAGGCCAAAAATCAAAGCTGTCTTCTACACAAAGACATTTAACAAGCAAAGTCAAGGTAAATTTCATCTTCTTCATCTCTTTTTCAAGTATCCACCTTTGTTATGAACTTGAAATTGGGATTTCTTGCTTTGTCCATTACATTGCTTATTTGTTGTTAGAATGTGATTCTTTAAGTTGTAATGAGCA
>NC_044927.1:14643914-14646518 GCF_003576645.1 Ipomoea triloba
AATGCTAAACAACGGGAAAGAGTAGAGGAGCTTCAAGAGAAAGGTGTCTCAGGGGGGTTTTACTTCGACTACGCTTTGCTCGACGCATACGGGTGTCAGGCAGAGGTGGAGATGATGATGGGAAGGCCATATTGGGAGCGTCTCTAGGTGGAGATGATGATGGGAAGGCCATATTGGGAGCGTCTCTTCAGCTGGAGGGATGACACCTATGAGCCCGTAGTGCACGAGTTTATTGCAACCTTTGAGCCCTTACCCTCAAACCACTACTGCACCCTTGCAACCTTTGAGCCCTTACCCTCAAACCACTACTGCACCCCGTCCATGAAGTTCAATCTATTCGGGAAAGGATATCAGTTGTCGATAATTCAATTAGGGGAGCACCTCGGGCTTTACACCCACGAAGAGACTATGTCAGAAGAGTGCCTCGGGCTTTACACCCACGAAGAGACTATGTCAGAAGAGTGGGTCGGGCTTTACACCCACGAAGAGACTATGTCAGAAGAGTGGGGCAACCTCCCAACAGATTTTGACTCCGATGCTGCAGAGTGGGGCAACCTCCCAACAGATTTTGACTCCGATGCTGCAGCAGAGGGCAACCTCCCAACAGATTTTGACTCCGATGCTGCAGCAGAAGCCTACTGGGACCGAATCACTAATGGTCAGGGTGGAAGGTTCACCGGCGTTAAAGAGAGTACTTCAAAGATTGTCAGCCCGGCGCTCAAAATGATGAAGCTCTTAATCAATCTTACATTTGGAGGTAGGAACAAAAACCTCCATAAGGTGTACAGATTCGACCTCTTCCACCTTTGGAGCCTAGAAATGAATGAACCAATACAAATGGCTTGCATGGTGAGCCTAGAAATGAATGAACCAATACAAATGGCTTGCATGGTGCAACAAATGATGAATGAACCAATACAAATGGCTTGCATGGTGCAACAAATGTTCCACTCTCAGAAAAACCCAAAGTGCCCGTACGTGTGGATAGGGCCAGTGGTCAAAAGATTGTGCCATGGGCTGGGTCTACAGGGAGAGTTGGCACGAGAGAAAAGGATAGCCACTATGCAACCATTTAGTGATGCTCATCTCAGTAGGAGTTATGCCCGACAGATTGGAGATGCACCTAGACCTCCACGAGGGGAGCCTCATCAACAGCAGGAACAAGTGATCGAGGAAGGACAGGATGTGCCCCTAGAGTATGCAGACTATCCGCCGTGCATGATTGGGCGTCCATGAGGGCCCTTCAGATTCAGTTGCACACTCATTCCATGGACACCTCTAACAGGAGGATGGATCTGCAGCAGGAGGAGATGATGAGGCATAATGAGGCCATTATGAGGCAAAACGAGGCCATTGAGAGGCAACATGAGGCGTATGCGAGACAGGAGGAAAGGCAGCTTCAACAGTTCCAGGCGATTGAGCAACTGCGCTTGTGGATGGAGCATCGATTCCCACCCCCTTCACAGGGTGGGGACGGGCCTTAGGGACGATTGCTTGGTGGAAAAGTTTATGATATGATGTGGTCCAGCTAAAGACACTAGGTACCCCGAGCGTGGGGTGCCGACTTTATTTTCTTGCATTTCTTTTGGTGTTTGGGTTGTTCAAATTTGAGATTTATAACTTCTATCTTTACGTATGTTTTTACTTAATGCATTTTGGATTATGTTGGTTGTTTCTAATTGCTTTTACATTTTAAGCATATGTTTTTACTTCTACTAATATCAAAAAGTCACAAAAACAATTTTTTTTTTTGGTTTTGTCTTGAGCTTAAATCGACAGGGGAGGCACGAAGAACACACGAATAGACAAGGATTCGGGAAGAAACACACAAAACAAAGAAGAACCAAGCTGGGAGTTGCAAACACAGGGTTGGACGCGCGCGTCCACCCGACGTCCAGCAGCCCCCCCGAAACAGAACTGGGCAGAACCTGAGACCCTTTTGGTGGACGCGCCTCTGGACGCGCGTCCAGCATGGCGTCCGCTCGGCGGATTTAAATACACCAAGGGCTTTTTCAGCTCTATTTCTCTTCTTCCACTCCAAGTTTTCTTCCCTAGCACTCCAAACTCTCAAAACATGATGAATGTAGGTAATATCTCCACCTCTCCTCTCTCAAGTGTCTTTGGATCACCCCCTCCAAGTCCAAAGGTAATTTTCTAGAAAGTTCTTTTTCTTCTTCTTGGGCATGATGATGGGTAATCATTTTGATGTTCTTTGCTACCAAAGATATTGCTTGATCGTGTACTTTTCTATCTTGAATTGATGTTGTATTGGTGTTATTATGCTTGGTAATAGTTAGATCATACAAATCTCATGCATGTTTGCATTTTGCTAACGTTGCACATCAAGTGTTTGATAAAATGTCACCAAGCTTGAATAGTGCAAATTTTGCTTGAATTTGGTCACACTTTGATTGTTGGTAATCTAACACTTGAAATTGATCTTTAGGGGATCCCAAGACCGGAAATGATGGTGCCTAGACACACCCTTCAAAGGGGTGAAGCAAGTAGAGGGAACCATGATGACTCGTCAAGTGATGAAGGGGAAGGGTATAACATGGAATATGCAAATAGGGGATTGATGCTTCAAGTCGAAGATCTCTTTAG
>NC_044927.1:14646543-14686591 GCF_003576645.1 Ipomoea triloba
CTAGGAGATGCTCACCTCACGAGGGAGCCTCATCAACAGCAGGAACAAGTGATCGAGGAAGGACAAGGATGTGCCCCCAGAGTATGCAGACTATCCGCCGTGCACTATTGGGCGTCCATGAGGGCCTTCAGATTCAGTTGCACACTCATTCCATGGACACCTTCAACAGGAGGATGGATCTGCAGCAGGAGGAGATGATGAGGCATAATGGGCCATTATGAGGCAAAACGAGGCCATTGAGAGGCAACATGAGGCGTATGCGAGACAGGAGGAAAGGCAGCTTCAACAGTTCCAGGCGATTGAGCAACTGCGCTTGTGGATGGAGCATCGATTCCCACCCCCTTCACAGGGGGGGACGGGCCTTAGGGACGATTGCTTGGTGGAAAAGTTTATGATATGATGTGGTCCAGCTAAAGACACTAGGTACCCGAGCGTGGGGTGCCGACTTTATTTTCTTGCATTTCTTTTGGTGTTTGGGTTGTTCAAATTTGAGATTTATAACTTCTATCTTTACGTATGTTTTTACTTAATGCATTTTGGATTATGTTGGTTGTTTCTAATTGCTTTTACATTTTAAGCATATGTTTTTACTTCTACTAATATCAAAAAGTCACAAAAACAATTTTTTTTTTAGTTTTTGTCTTGAGCTTAAATCGACAGGGAGGCACGAAGAACACACGAATAGACAAGGATTCGGGAAGAAACACACAAAACAAGAAGAACCAAGCTGGGAGTTGCAAACACAGGGCTGGACGCGCGCGGTCCGCCCGGCGTCCAGCAGCCCCCCCGAAACAGAACTGGGCAGAACCTGAGAGCTTTTTGCTGGACGCGCGTCCAGCATGGCGTCCGCTCGGCGGATTTAAATACACCAAGGGCTTTTTCAGCTCTATTTCTCTTCTTCCACTCCAAGTTTTCTTCCCTAGCACTCCAAACTCTCAAAACATGATGAATGTAGGTAATATCTCCACCTCTCCTCTCTCAAGTGTCTTTGGATCACCCCCTCCAAGTCCAAAGGTAATTTCTAGAAAGTTCTTTTTCTTCTTCTTGGGCATGATGATGGGTAATCATTTTGATGTTCTTTGCTACCAAAGATATTGCTTGATCGTGTACTTTTCTATCTTGAATTGATGTTGTATTGGTGTTATTATGCTTGGTAATAGTTAGATCATACAAATCTCATGCATGTTTGCATTTTGCTAACGTTGCACATCAAGTGTTTGATAATATGTCACCAAGCTTGAATAGTGCAAATTTTGCTTGAATTTGGTCACACTTTGATTGTTGGTAATCTAACACTTGAAATTGATCTTTAGGGGATCCCAAGACCGGAAATGATGGTGCCTAGACACACCCTTCAAGTGAAAATATATTCATTGGCCCATTTGTGAGTAGATTGGCCGAAGCCTTAGGATTTGGAGAAGCTCTCTCCCAAGAGGTGGCAACAACCACTATGAGGCCTATTGATATGGAGGAGTGTGTGAACCTTGGATTGAGGTTTAATGATACCATGGGGGAGACTAGAAAAGGGAAAGAGAGTTATGGGACACTATTCGACGACTCGAGAACCGAGTAGACGTGCTTGAACTTGAAGTGAGAAGGCTCATACTCGATAGACATGGAGAGGAACCTTTCGAGTTGAAAGAGTGGTCAAGTGCACCCCGATGATCGTGTTTGTTTAGTTGTAGTGGTTTTAGTTTTTTTTTAGCACTTATTTCTTTTTATGCACACTTTCTTTATTGATTTCATATTTTGTTTGCACTATCGTTTTGATTTTACTTTTAATGATAGTTCTTGCTTGAGGATCTTTCAACTTTAGCTAATCAAATGAGAATCTATGTGTTTGGAAGTTTGTGTTATGCAGGGATTCTCAACGAAAGAGAAAGATGATATGGGCACAATAATGTGGATCTTTAATGCCGTAGGGGAGTCTCTTTATCTCCCTTACCCTTTCTTTTACCTACATGCTTTCCTTTTAAAGTGTGGAAAGGGGGCATAGTTATGTTTTGACCTTTGACTTTCCCACTTTGTGCTTAGTGTGAACATCGAGGACGATGTTCGTTTTAAAGTGTGGAAAGGGAATCACCTTTGTGCTTGAAAACTTTGATTTACGAAAGTGATGCTTAGCGTAGAATGTTGGATATGTTTGAAATGAATACTTTGTTTAATCTATCTTGGAAAATGCATGTTTTGAAGGAACATTTGATTCTCAATTAGGAATATCCCTTGGAAGAAAAATTCTTATACTTTGTTAAATGGTTATTTGTTGCATGCTTGTGTGATGTTCACCCCTCATTTAAACCGGACCATAGTCAAGGAGGTAACGAAGTGGGAGTGTGCACCTATCAACCCTAGTAATATAACGCTTACTAAGCCCGGAAATGAACTTAATTTTCTTTGTTTTTGCTCTCCCGAAGGTGTAGTGTGGGGTTGTGAAGGTGTTGCTTTGCTTTAAGTTGTTTAAAAGAGCCCAATGAGGCCAAAACCCCAAAAGAGCCCAATGTGGCCACCTTAGGATATGAAAGGATGAACCGTCTCGCTAGGGCAAGTTGGGGGGCAACCATCGCACTGTCTTCGAAAAAGCGTGGAGATCCACGTGAAGTCGGTTGCCCCGATACAAGGTCTTGGGAGATGAGAAAATTGAAGAGAGCCATTCCGCTGAGGTCTTGGGAGATGAGAAAATTGAAGAGAGCCATTCCGCTGAGATTCGGGCACCCATTGCACCGTAAGAGAGCCATTCCGCTGAGATTCGGGCACCCATTGCACCGTCTTCGAAAAATTCCGCTGAGATTCGGGCACCCATTGCACCGTCTTCGAAAAAGCATGGAGATCCATGTGAAGTCGGGTAGCCCGATGAGGTTATCTTGGGGAATGATAAAAGGAGAGATCTATCCCGTTAGACCGGACACCCATTGCACAGTTCTCGAAAAAGCATAGAGCTCCATGTGAGATCGGGTAGCCCGATGGTTGGTCGTGAGGGGTAGTAGATAACCTTAAAGCCTTTTTGTTTATCACGCTAGAATCTAGGGGGGCTTGAGGTTATAAGGGTGGTCGAATAGGGTTGGCTTGGGGGGCTTGAGGTTATAAGGGTGGTCGAATAGGGTTGGCTTGTGCACATCGGTCCCACTAGGGTGGTCGAATAGGGTTGGCTTGTGCACATCGGTCCCACTAGTTGGCTCGGCTAGGGTTGGCTTGTGCACATCGGTCCCACTAGTTGGCTCGGCTAGTGGCCCGCTTTAAATGTTTGGTGAAACCATTATTGGATTGCATGCTTGAAATCGCATGAAAATAAAAGCTAATCAAATTGTTTTGCTGTAGCCGAAGGATTTTTGTTCTTGGGATATTCGTTATTAAGAATCAAAGGTTTGTTTGAAAGTACATTTTCATGATAGCTTGAGAATTGTATTTATTTCAAATGTATGCATCATTCTTGTGTCTTAGCTTGCTTGCATATCATAGTTGTAGCATCCTTCGCACTTATATATTACTTGTTCAAGGATAGCTTGCTTGAGGACAAGCAAGTTCTAAAGTGTGGAAATTTTGATAAGTGCAAAAGATGCTACGTTTGTAAGGTCGTTCTAGGGTCACTTTACACGTAATTGATAGTTTTTATGCTTGATTTGAGCTCAAATTGCATTAAAATGCTTGATATCGTCATTTGACCTTAGTCCAAACTTGGTTAATCATTTTGTAGGTAAAACATCGTGCAAAAAGGTGGAAAAAGCATCGATTTCGAAGATAGATTTACGGGCCAAAGCTGGGAAAAAGGACACAGGGCACGGACGTGCATCGGACGCGCGTCCGCCCATGCGTCCAGAATTTAGGTCGCAGAAGTTCGCACAGCAGAACCGAAGTCTGCTGTGGACGAAGGACGCCGCGTCCGAATTCTGGCTCTCTGAAGTTGGGATCAGTCTGCTGAGGACGAAGGACGGACGCCCACGTCCGATTTCGACCCCTTTGAAGTTCGAAAGCTCTGCTGGGGACGCACGGAGGACGCGGGGTGGACGCCCGCGTCAGATTTCGACCCCTCTGAAGTTTTGAAACAATGCAGCAGACATCCCGCTGGACGCGCCTCGGACGCGCGTCCAGTCGGGCGTCCATCGCGGATATTTTGGCGGTTTTGGCGAAGTTTAATAGAGAAGGGAGCATTTTTTTCCAGGGGAATCCTTCATTTTTTTTTCATCTTAGCTCACCTTAGGAAAATTCTCTCTCTAGAATTAGGTTAAAATTCTCTCCCATTCCACACTCAAATTCCAATCTATTTTCATTTCAACTAGCTAGAATTAGAGAGATCTTCACTTCAACTTTGGATTGATCAAGCTTATGTCAAGATTCCTACTACATTCAAGTAACAGTTCTAATTTCTAGCTTTTTAATTCCATTTCTAGCTTTTGATTTGTTTTGTTGATTTGATCTTGAGTTTTGTTTTTGATATTGTATTGCACTTTGATTTTGATTCTAGTTTTCTTCCTTGTGATCAATTGCAATGATGATTTTGATTTTAAGTATGCTTGGCTAAAACTCTTGTGATTTGGATCAATTGAGCTTGTATGTATCTCTTGAATGCTAAATGTCTTGAATTAAGGTTTGAATGATGTTTAATGGATGCTTGATAGTGTTGTGGAGTGTTGTTCGGACTCTAGGACAATTTGGCCGGTTGTTTTAGGGAATTAGGGTAGAATCACTCACCTATGAGAGTAGGGAGTGATTTAGACCTCTCCAACCACTTTTCCTTCCCACCTTTGAGAGAAGGGGGATTGGAAGGCAAATGAAGCACATAAGGTGTTTGCTAAAATGCCTCTTTGAACTTAGGAGTTATGAGAGTAACCCTATTGTGTAGAAGAGAGTCCTTTGTCCATGAGNCGAATAGGGTTGGCTTGTGCACATCGGTCCCACTAGTTGGCTCGGCTAGTGGCCCGCTTTAAATGTTTGGTGAAACCATTATTGGATTGCATGCTTGAAATCGCATGAAAATAAAAGCTAATCAAATTGTTTTGCTGTAGCCGAAGGATTTTTGTTCTTGGGATATTCGTTATTAAGAATCAAAGGTTTGTTTGAAAGTACATTTTCATGATAGCTTGAGAATTGTATTTATTTCAAATGTATGCATCATTCTTGTGTCTTAGCTTGCTTGCATATCATAGTTGTAGCATCCTTCGCACTTATATATTACTTGTTCAAGGATAGCTTGCTTGAGGACAAGCAAGTTCTAAAGTGTGGAAATTTTGATAAGTGCAAAAGATGCTACGTTTGTAAGGTCGTTCTAGGGTCACTTTACACGTAATTGATAGTTTTTATGCTTGATTTGAGCTCAAATTGCATTAAAATGCTTGATATCGTCATTTGACCTTAGTCCAAACTTGGTTAATCATTTTGTAGGTAAAACATCGTGCAAAAAGGTGGAAAAAGCATCGATTTCGAAGATAGATTTACGGGCCAAAGCTGGGAAAAAGGACACAGGGCACGGACGTGCATCGGACGCGCGTCCGCCCATGCGTCCAGAATTTAGGTCGCAGAAGTTCGCACAGCAGAACCGAAGTCTGCTGTGGACGAAGGACGCCGCGTCCGAATTCTGGCTCTCTGAAGTTGGGATCAGTCTGCTGAGGACGAAGGACGGACGCCCACGTCCGATTTCGACCCCTTTGAAGTTCGAAAGCTCTGCTGGGGACGCACGGAGGACGCGGGGTGGACGCCCGCGTCAGATTTCGACCCCTCTGAAGTTTTGAAACAATGCAGCAGACATCCCGCTGGACGCGCCTCGGACGCGCGTCCAGTCGGGCGTCCATCGCGGATATTTTGGCGGTTTTGGCGAAGTTTAATAGAGAAGGGAGCATTTTTTTCCAGGGGAATCCTTCATTTTTTTTTCATCTTAGCTCACCTTAGGAAAATTCTCTCTCTAGAATTAGGTTAAAATTCTCTCCCATTCCACACTCAAATTCCAATCTATTTTCATTTCAACTAGCTAGAATTAGAGAGATCTTCACTTCAACTTTGGATTGATCAAGCTTATGTCAAGATTCCTACTACATTCAAGTAACAGTTCTAATTTCTAGCTTTTTAATTCCATTTCTAGCTTTTGATTTGTTTTGTTGATTTGATCTTGAGTTTTGTTTTTGATATTGTATTGCACTTTGATTTTGATTCTAGTTTTCTTCCTTGTGATCAATTGCAATGATGATTTTGATTTTAAGTATGCTTGGCTAAAACTCTTGTGATTTGGATCAATTGAGCTTGTATGTATCTCTTGAATGCTAAATGTCTTGAATTAAGGTTTGAATGATGTTTAATGGATGCTTGATAGTGTTGTGGAGTGTTGTTCGGACTCTAGGACAATTTGGCCGGTTGTTTTAGGGAATTAGGGTAGAATCACTCACCTATGAGAGTAGGGAGTGATTTAGACCTCTCCAACCACTTTTCCTTCCCACCTTTGAGAGAAGGGGGATTGGAAGGCAAATGAAGCACATAAGGTGTTTGCTAAAATGCCTCTTTGAACTTAGGAGTTATGAGAGTAACCCTATTGTGTAGAAGAGAGTCCTTTGTCCATGAGAATGGCTTAGGTGTTTGTGGTTTTTCCTCAAGTATGTCCCTTAAGTGTTACCTCACCTTAACCTTTAGGAAATCAAGAGCTTACGTACTTGTGAGATTGATTCGAATCCTCCCTCCAAATAGATTGTTTCGTAACCATTTACCTTAGCTTGTTTACCATAGCATGCCATACACACCTACCTTTTTAGGATTAGCTTTCGAAAATTAGGCACCCTTATGACTAGTCCCTTGCTTACCGACCCCCTCCTTGCCGTTCCTTGAGACCGACACTCGGGAACTTCTTCCCGTTTTATCCACCTACATTCTTTCCACCTCCCGCTAAAACTCAAATCATCACACTACCACTCTCGACCATCCTCTCCGCTTAATCCAACTCAAAGCCTCCCGGGCACCCATAGCCTCCGCCTCCAGAACTGTAAACAATCCCTCTACAGTAGACTTTGCCGCACCTATGACTATATCCTCACCATCCCTCAACACCCACCCCAAACCCATCCGCTGACCACCAAAATCCAAAGCAACATCAATGTTTAAATTCCAATAATCATTTGGCACAGTACATGGCATAACATGTTGCATCTCATTTCGGCCAGTAGGAATACTTCTTCTTGCATGCTTCCAGGAGGATAAGAATTGCAACGCATGAAGTACTGTGGTCATAGGGTCACGACATTGGGCATTCCATACCATATTGTTTCGTTCCTCCCATATCGCCCAACAAATTGTCACCATTTTCACACGCATTTCTATTGGAACCGAGCTCCACAAATCAGCAATCCATGTTTGAATAGAGATAGCCCCCTCCAAACTCCAATCATCATTCAACACATGCCAGCAAACTTTTGTATAAGTACAATTTGCAAAAAGTTGAATTGCCGTCTCATAATCCTCTCCACATAAGGGACACATAGGGTCACAATCCACTTGTTTAATAATTAAGACGTCTTTAGTAGGAAGCCGCAATGTATTCAAAGCCCAGAAAAAACACTTAATCTTCGGAGGAAGCTTTAGATTCCACACCCCAGTCCACTCAAAACCCCCCACACTCACTCGCATCCCCTTCGCCATCCTATAAGCACTCTTTACGGAGTACAATCCACTTTCCTCCCAACCCCAGTACAAAGAGTCCCTCAAAGGTAAAGAGGTAGTAGGAATACTCAAAATAAGCCTCAAATCTCTCGAATTAAAAATATCCCGCACTACCTCATAATCCCAAGTAGACGCATCAGTACAAAAGAGAGATCGAACACACGGATTGTTTAAATAACCAAGTTTCGGTGTAGCAATAAACGGGTTCTGGTCGTCCGGAAGCCACGGATCCCTCCACACTCTCACTGACTCCCCATCCCCTATCCTCCATCTCAATCCACCCCGTAACAACTCTCGGGATTCTCTAATGCTAGACCACACAAAAGATGGGTTAGAGCCCGGTTTTGCATCAAGAAACGACACTTTAGGGAAATAACGAGCTTTAAGCACTTTTGTAACTAAAGCATTAGGTTGATTTATAAAGTTCCACCCCTGGTTTCCCAACATGGCTATATTCATTTCCCTCACCGACCGAAACCCCAATCCCCCAAATTTCTTTGTTTGACACAAATTATCCCAAGTACTCCATCGCATCCCTCCCCTCCCCCTCCGCTCACAACCCTACCAAAAAGAGTTCATTAATTTTTCAATATCATCACATAAACCTTTCGGAAGCAAGAAAACATTCATTGCATAATTGGGAATATTTTGAAGAACCGTTTTAAGAAGCACCTCCCTACCCCCTCTAGAAAGGAATTTATTCCCCCAATGCATAATCCTGCCTCTCACTTTCTCACGAATGAACCCCAATATTTCTTTCTTTTACCTTTCCACACACCCCGGTAACCCTAAATATCTACCCTGACCTTGTTGTTCATGCACTTCTAATGTCTCACAAACAGCCTCCTTATCCTCCCGACTCACATTTCGCCCAAAAACAAAAGACGTCTTATGTAATACCCCGTATTTTATTAACATTATTATTTTATCCTAAGGTATTGACATACATGAGTTATGATCTCTCGATACTTCAAAAGGATTTTTTTATAAGTATAGTTGTTATTAAGCTGCGAACCTACGTCCCGGTCACGAACCGTAAAAAAATTTTAGGAGCTAGTATTTGGACTTGTTTGTCCTAGGAAATGGATTTTTAGACACCATACTATTATTCTTGAATTTCCTATTGAATTAGATTAGCCCATAGCAGCTAAAAATTATTTGTGATCGTACATCGCGAAATTTCGCGGTGTACCGAACCTAGCCCATTTTTTTTTAATTTAGTTCGGGATAAATTTTGGTTTTGGAAAATATTCTATCTAAATTATTTTCTACCGATAATTCATCTGTTTTGACCCCGAACTTTCTAAATTAAGATATTTTCTTAAAGTTACCAATAGGAATTTGACATTTGTCACCCAATTATTACTCAAAAAAAAATGATCTTGTCTTATAAAGACTTTTCCTCCCATTTTGGGTCATTTGGCCGAAAAAAAAAAAAGAAGAAAAGGGAGGAGAAAACATCATCATCTTCTTCACTAAGCTTCAACTACCATAGCCAAATTCCTTCACCAAAGTCTCCAAACGTTCGGTAAATCTTCGTTTTTATTCGGTAAATAGTTCTATTTTCCTTCCTAGAGCATTAAATTGAGAGTAATTTCTTGAAATCTCTTGTTATGGTGATGATTTTAATCTAGGGTTTCAAAGTGAAATTTGGGGAAAATCATCCAAGGTTATTTCTAAGGAATTGTGACCACTTTGAGGTAAGGAAATTCCTTAAGTTGGTTGAGGTTTCTTGAAATTGAGTAATTGATAGCAATTGATGAATTAGGGATGTTGAGTTGAACTCTAGTGTGTGCATACTAGTAGAAATTGTGAGCATCCATGCTTATAAAGATGTTTTGAAAATATGTACAAGTATTTACGATGTGAGTATATCATGTACAATATGTATATATATATATGCCATTTTCGAAAATAATATATAATAAAATAAAAATGATTAGTGTATATATATATATATATATTAAAACCGTATATGTATATATATAGTATATGTATATACATTAATCATGAAATTGTTTAGTATTTGTATATATATATATACTTGGAACCGTATATATATAGTATATATGTGTATTGGAACCCTATTTGTATATATATTTATACTTGGCACCGTATAGGCATAGGTGTGAATGTATATGAAACCGTATGTCTATACGTGTGTATGATGTGAGTACCATATACGTATACATGAAATGTGAAGATGTTATGTTATATGTATACACATATATGTTGTGTATCATATATGTTTATTATGTGAGATGGGAAAGGTGATACGTGTTACCATGACTACTGAGTAAATGATAAAGGGGGTAATATCAGATTTCCTTGAGAATGAATCAATGTCGTTAAAGAGAAAAGAGAAGGAAAACCCATATGTTTCTGGCGAGTTGATGAGGACCTTGATTGACCTACGGGAGGGCTTAAATGCCATGGCCCAGTGGTTTTGTTTATGTCCCTTGACAAACCTCATGGGAGGGCTTAAAGTGCCATGGCCCAGTGGTTTTGTTTATGCCGTATGACATGCAATTCATACTAAGGGCGAAGTCTATTCGCCGAGTACTGTATCACTCGTAAGCTGCGGTTTGCGGGGGTGTGCACACTTAAGTATGGTTACTCATGAGATATCGGGCAAGATTCGTTTCAACGAACCTAGTTAGGCCAACTAGGATTCATTGTAACGATCCGGTATAGATCCAGGGGAATCGATAAGATACAGGGGGATGCCAGACATTGACCCCGAGTCGAGACCCAAGTGGAAAGGAGGGGACAAGATTGGTTGCTCCTAAGGCCTCAAGCTCTCAAGATAAGGAAACTAAGGATATTTTTTTTAATGAATGGTAGTTACGCTGTAACTACGAGAGAAGAGAAAGGTGTTAAGGGCTAGCTCTGAAGTATGCTAGCGAATTCGCTTTCTTGAGATGATTAGTAAGGAAATTTCCCTGTGATGAGGGACTGAAAGGAAAAATGATGAGTGGGAAAGATTAGAAGTTTTACAGCAGAAAAACTTATGATTTTCAATATCTATTTGTATTCTCAAATGATTTTTGTCCTATTACATGGGAAAATTTCTTGGTAAGAAAGAATAAAGTTTTTAACATCTTGGTTTTCAAAACCTTTATTTAGTTTCGGGAAACCAATGGATTTCCTTGCTTAGCCGTTGTGCTAACTACACTTCAATGTGTTGTTTTCAGATGGAGTCCAGCGTTAGTTCTTGCAGCCCGACGAACTCCCCTAGTTTGTCGGAAGATGTGGGTCGTGGCATAGACTACGACGTTTTAATGCAGCAGATGAGTGGTGCCGACCCTTATGCCCCCGGCTATGCTCCTACAGCTCCCAATGACTCACTGGCAGTAGATAGTTTTCTTCCTATTCCTGAGGGTCCTGATGTACAAGCCACTTTTGGTTTTTACCCCATTGAGGTGCTAGTGGGAAGTAATCCCCTAGAGTTTATAGTTTATTACCCTTACCCGTGGGACCCGAGTCCTCGCGAGTATTGGGAGGAGTGGTCTATGGTCATGGTCACTTCTCGTTTCCTAGACCATATCACATGGTTCGAGGGGGAATGGCACCTGGTCTGGGGTGAGTTTACGGGTCCGGCGTATCGCCAGATTGAGTAAGCAGGATACCCGGAAGGTCCGTAGGGGTTTATTCCTTTTTGTGTAAATGTTTTGTAGCCAGGGAAGTGACTAATCCTGAACTTATGTTTTGGCCCGTTGGGCAAAAACCTCGGTACATACTCTGTAAATATTTATATATATATATGTATGTATATTATCTCAAAATGAGTGGCTGTGTTTGTTGAATGAAGTTTCTGTTAGCCAGTGCACCTGTCGCGGGGTCTGTCAAGGGGATGAAGAGCTCGTTTTGGGTGTGGCGGTAGCACCTTGGGTTGTACGGCAAGCCAGACTCCTCGGGATGTACGGTAAGTTGACCCATGGGTGTTACATCTTATCCTTATTCATCTGCTGCCCACTAGCACAACCATACTCATCCAAAATTGCATTTATAATACCCGCCTCGAGATTATTAGCCCGGAAGAAAAATAAAGCATCATTAGCGAAAAAAAGATGGGACATACTAGGAGCTCCCCGTGCCACCCTCAACCCATGTAAACCACCCTCCACCTCTTGTGCCCTCAACATAGCACTCAGGCTCTCCGCCACAATAATAAAAAGGCAAGGAGAAATAGGATCCCCCTACCGCAGACCTCTAGAAGGTATAATTGCCCCCACTCCCTTCCCTCAACCAAAACCTGGTAACGAACCATGGATACACACTCCCTCATCAACGCCACCCATTTTTCATCAAACCCCATCTTTAGCATCACTCTCTCCATAAAACCCCCACTCAACCCTATCAAAAGCCTTGCCCATATCTACTTTAAGGGCCCCATAACCTCCCCCACCTCCAGCATATCTATTCATAAAGTGCACCGACTCAAAGGCTATCAAAACATTGTCAACAATATTCCTCCCCGGAATAAAATCACTCTGGGTATTTGAAATAACAGAATCTAACACCCCCCTGAATCTATTAGCTAACACTTTAGCCAATATACGGTATAAAACATTACAAAGAGAAATCGGGCGAAAATCACCCATACACTCAGCATTTTGCTTTTTAGGAATCAAAATAATATGTGTATCATTTAANTAGTTAGGCCAACTAGGATTCATTTTAACGATCCGGTATAGTCCAAGGGAATCGATAAGATACAGGGGGATGCCAGACATTGACCCCGAGTCGAGACCCAAGTGGAAAGGAGGGGACAAGATTGGTTGCTCCTAAGGCCTCAAGCTCTCAAGATAAGGAAACTAAGGATATTTTTTTATGAATGGTAGTTACGCTGTAACTACGAGAGAAGAGAAAGGTGTTAAGGGCTAGCTCTGAAGTATGCTAGCGAATTCGCTTTCTTGAGATGATTAGTAAGGAAATTTCCCTGTGATGAGGGACTGAAAGGAAAAATGATGAGTGGGAAAGATTAGAAGTTTTACAGCAGAAAAACTTATGATTTTCAATATCTATTTGTATTCTCAAATGATTTTTGTCCTATTACATGGGAAAATTTCTTGGTAAGAAAGAATAAAGTTTTTAACATCTTGGTTTTCAAAACCTTTATTTAGTTTCGGGAAACCAATGGATTTCCTTGCTTAGCCGTTGTGCTAACTACACTTCAATGTGTTGTTTTCAGATGGAGTCCAGCGTTAGTTCTTGCAGCCCGACGAACTCCCCTAGTTTGTCGGAAGATGTGGGTCGTGGCATAGACTACGACGTTTTAATGCAGCAGATGAGTGGTGCCGACCCTTATGCCCCCGGCTATGCTCCTACAGCTCCCAATGACTCACTGGCAGTAGATAGTTTTCTTCCTATTCCTGAGGGTCCTGATGTACAAGCCACTTTTGGTTTTTACCCCATTGAGGTGCTAGTGGGAAGTAATCCCCTAGAGTTTATAGTTTATTACCCTTACCCGTGGGACCCGAGTCCTCGCGAGTATTGGGAGGAGTGGTCTATGGTCATGGTCACTTCTCGTTTCCTAGACCATATCACATGGTTCGAGGGGGAATGGCACCTGGTCTGGGGTGAGTTTACGGGTCCGGCGTATCGCCAGATTGAGTAAGCAGGATACCCGGAAGGTCCGTAGGGGTTTATTCCTTTTTGTGTAAATGTTTTGTAGCCAGGGAAGTGACTAATCCTGAACTTATGTTTTGGCCCGTTGGGCAAAAACCTCGGTACATACTCTGTAAATATTTATATATATATATGTATGTATATTATCTCAAAATGAGTGGCTGTGTTTGTTGAATGAAGTTTCTGTTAGCCAGTGCACCTGTCGCGGGGTCTGTCAAGGGGATGAAGAGCTCGTTTTGGGTGTGGCGGTAGCACCTTGGGTTGTACGGCAAGCCAGACTCCTCGGGATGTACGGTAAGTTGACCCATGGGTGTTACATCTTATCCTTATTCATCTGCTGCCCACTAGCACAACCATACTCATCCAAAATTGCATTTATAATACCCGCCTCGAGATTATTAGCCCGGAAGAAAAATAAAGCATCATTAGCGAAAAAAAGATGGGACATACTAGGAGCTCCCCGTGCCACCCTCAACCCATGTAAACCACCCTCCACCTCTTGTGCCCTCAACATAGCACTCAGGCTCTCCGCCACAATAATAAAAAGGCAAGGAGAAATAGGATCCCCCTACCGCAGACCTCTAGAAGGTATAATTGCCCCCACTCCCTTCCCTCAACCAAAACCTGGTAACGAACCATGGATACACACTCCCTCATCAACGCCACCCATTTTTCATCAAACCCCATCTTTAGCATCACTCTCTCCATAAAACCCCCACTCAACCCTATCAAAAGCCTTGCCCATATCTACTTTAAGGGCCCCATAACCTCCCCCACCTCCAGCATATCTATTCATAAAGTGCACCGACTCAAAGGCTATCAAAACATTGTCAACAATATTCCTCCCCGGAATAAAATCACTCTGGGTATTTGAAATAACAGAATCTAACACCCCCCTGAATCTATTAGCTAACACTTTAGCCAATATACGGTATAAAACATTACAAAGAGAAATCGGGCGAAAATCACCCATACACTCAGCATTTTGCTTTTTAGGAATCAAAATAATATGTGTATCATTTAAATTCGCAGGCATATTTCTGGATTCAAAAAAATCCTGACAGAAGGAAACTACCTCGTTACCCAGTATGTCCCAATGAGTCTGAAATAACGCTGGGGAAAGACCATCCAGCCCCGTAGATTTGTTAGGGTGCATAGCAAAAGCGGCTGCTTTCACCTCTTCTGTCGAAATGACCTGAGTCAGCTCCACATTCTGGGCGGCAGTAATACGCCGGTCAATACACGCAAGAGCCGGTCTGTCATCTCCCACTGTTGATGTGAATAGAGTGTAAAAATATTGAACCATAATCTCAGCCATCCCCTTCTCATCCGTAACTCTCTCTCCCATAGAATTCAACAACCCCAAAATTTTATTTCTTATTCTCCTACCATTGACAGCATTATGAAAATATTGACTATTCAAATCTCCCCCAACATACCACCACTCCTTTGCTCGCTGTTTCCATTTATCACTCTAAGATTTTACTACTTTCAAATATGTTTTCTAAACTTCCCCATACTCCCTCACACTCCCCACTTCCCTCAAGCCTCGCAGTGCACTCAACATAGCCTGACAATTTCGAATCTCCTTTACACCCCCAAGACTTTGCTACCTCCCCTACCCCCAAACCTCCTTACCACAAAAAGCCAATTTATCAACAATTGGACTACCCTGCGCTCGGTCCCAGGGTATGAAACAAGTTCTAGAAGCAACACAATCAAAAGAGGGCAAATAAACACTCAAAAATAAAAATATGTTGTAGTAAGCAACTTCTATGCTCTAAAGTCACGGTCAAACATAATTTGACTACCAACTCTATGCAAGCATGCATATGGCCAAAAACTACATTTGTTGATATTCACTACTACAAAATTGAACATATACGGATAGCTTTTCTCTACACCAATTAAAAAAGGTGTAGTGGATTCCCTAAAATTAAAAAAGACACTACTTTTCGCGGCACCCACTAAGATCGGGTGCAGCGGAAAGTAAATATTAAAATAATAATTTACTTTTCGCGGAACCCATAGGGAGTGGGTGCCACGGAAAGTTAATTATTATAATATTAAATTACTTTCCGCGGCACCCGCTGGAGCTGGTGCCGCGGAAAAGCATTCAAATTTTTTTTTTTTTATAAATAAACACTTTCACACTCCTTAAATAAACACTTTCACATGGGGTGAATAATAATTAGTGGTCACATGGGCTGAATATAAATCAGTCTCTCTTTCTCTCACGTGAAAAAACCCTCTCTAGATCTCCATTTCCACCATCCCGTCTCTGGCTCTCCATTTGCCTCACACTTGCTGGTCTCCATGGTCTCTCTCTCACCTCCCCTCTCACACTCGCTGGAGACAGAATCGAAGATGTAGTGGTGAGTGTATTCTAGGACCCACAACACTTACATCTCCCGGAAGCAACCCATTTCAGATCTGGTGGAAGAGATCTCAGATCTGATGGCATAGAGCTCAGATCCGGCGGCATAGAGCTCACTGAGGATGGTCGTCGCCGGCTTTTCTTCCATTTTTGATTCACAGAAGCATCGTAGTTTTTTTTTTCGCCGGCTTCGGCTTCTCACGGAGCATGGTCGCGCCGGATTTTGCTTCTCACGGAGGATAGTCGCGCCGGATTCTTCTTCTCACGGAGGATGGTCGCATCGGCTTCAGCTTCTCATAGAAGAGGATCGCCGGTATTTGTTTTCTACGGTTATACTCTTTTTTATTGTTCTTTGAAATATATATAAGCATTTTATTTGTTCCTTTTAATTTAGTTTTATTTGAATTTAGTTTGGGAAAAAATTGTTAGACATTGTATTGTATTATCTTATAATTAATTTCTATGTATTTGTGCTGTCAAAAATTATTTGTGTGTATTGATGTATTTTTTATTTATAAATTAGTTTAGTATATTAGTTATTTATTGTTTTAAATAAATTAGCAATGTTCAATAATTATATATATAGCTTCTTTAATTACAAAAAAAATACAAAGAAGAAAAGGTATCCGCGGCACCTGCTATGGGGGTGCCGCGGTACTCTTTGAATTAAAAAAAAATTATTAAATACTTTCCGCGGCAGCCCCAAAGGGGTGCCGCGTAAAGCTTAGTCCTTTACGCGACACGGGCATCCGCTACACCCACTACAGCTGTAGCGGATTCCGTTTTATAGGTGTAGCTATTGTTGTATTTTGTACTAGTGATTGTTGATATGTGCTAAAGATGCTCTGTTTTATGGGGTATCGTGGACGCATCGTGTATGTTAATTTGCATAACGGTGTAGCAAAAATAAGTTATGATGAGTATACGGGTGTGAAATGTTGTCCTCAGGGGATTGGAGGTTATGACACATAGTATGCAATTACAAGAAACTAGGCACTAATACTAAGAAATCAACAAGAAGCTAAGCAATCCACGAGTTGTAAGGTTAAGACAACTAAACAAAATATTAAAGAAAAAAACAAAACACATATGAATAAGTGGAAAACACAAAATAAATAAATAAATAAATAAATAAATATATATATATATATATATATATATATATATATATATATATATATATATATATATAATCTGCTCAAACTAGAGATTTAACAAGGGTAGCGTTCTCCTTACCCTCATCTGCAGTGGGAAACTGATTCGCTTTAACCTACCAAAAGAAATGCAGAAGTTTAACATACAGAAAAGAAAATGTTAATATAAGCTTTGCATTTTCTTTAGCCCTATTTTCACAAGGAAGAAAATTAATATCAAACATTATACAAAATGAAACCGACCTCCAACTTCTTTATTTTGCCAACATTCTTTCCTCACAAAACATAACTAATATTCTATATTCCTATTAAGTTGTATCCAATAATTTTCTGAAAACCTTAGTCAAAAGTAAATTGTGCAATAACGAAATGATATACCATCGGCTAATCCACTAAGCAAAGTAAATATACTCTTTTCTTAGCAACATTTGGTTCATTTGGTTCATCAAGTGGAGTTGGGTTTCACCTTTGTGTGACCCCGCAGACATAGGAGGAATTCTCCGAACTCCGTAAACATGTTTTGGTTCATTTATTTTTCCTGCACTGTTTTAATTATCTATTTTTGTTCTTATACATAATTAAATACAAATAATTAGTTTCATTAAAAATCAAGTGGAAACCAGATAAGAATTCACGTTCATTCAAGACTCACAATTTCATAATTGGTATCAGAGCACGGGGACTTAATTTATTAGTCCAGAGATCTCGGTGCTTGTGTTTCTTGAACTCAAGAATTCACTTTATTCATGCGTTTGCAATAATTTTGTTCATCTGCTTTTGAACATACTAACTATTTGTTCAGTGTTTTAGGATGAATAAATGCCACAAGAATTAACACGGGCTAATTGCTCCTATTGGAAAGCTCGTACTAAGATGCACATTAAAGGTCAAGGCGAAATGGTTTGCAGGGCCGTACTAACAGATGAGAGCATCCCACCATGGCTGGTGTAGCTACAAATGATCATCATGTCCCTAAACTAGAAATTGAATAGACAGTATCTGAGATGACTCTGGCTAACTACAACAATAAGGCACTACATATAGTTTTTCATTAATGCACGAAGATTAGTTTATTCTTATTGCAGGTTGTGGTTCAGTGAAAGACGCCTAGGAAATATTAGAAACCACATACATAGGCACAAATTCTGTAAAGCGATCAAAGCTGCAGCTGGTCTAATCTGACTTCGAACAACTTAGAATGAAGGAAGTAGAATACATTGTAGACTTTCATGCTAGAGTACAAGAACTTGCAAAGCATGCCACTATTCTTTGAGAACCATTTCCTCAACCAAAGTTAATCAAGAAAATTCTCCGGTCTTTGCCACAACGTTTTTGAATGAGGGTAACTGCTATTTAAGAAAATGCAGGTTAGGAGAACAACACTGTTGCTAAATTAATGGGGAATGTACAAACATATGAGATTGAGATCGTCTCCGAATACACCAAAAAGGAGAAAAACATTGCTTTTGCTGCTGAAAAACTAGATTATGTATCTAATTTTTAGATGAGTCTAGTGATGATCCAGTAGTTTTATTAACTAAACAGTTCTCTAAGTTTTTGAAACAGGTAAAGTAAAAGAACAATGCACGTGGAGGTATGTTTCAAAATAAAACAGGGTCTAGCTCAAACTGATCAAAGAATCCACCAAAAACTCAATCGAAGGACAAATCCAAAAATAAGGGAATTCATTGTTATGATTGTGAAGGTTTCGGCCATGTCCAAGCGAAGTGTCCCACATACCTTAGAAGGAAAAAATCCATGACCGTTTTAACTTGGAGCGATGATGAACTTGAATCAGAAGCTCCTGAATACAATACGGAGGGTATTTCAGGGAATTTTGTAGCTTTTACCGCTGTGTTTGTCGCTGATCCATAAACTTAAGATGTTGTTGATTCAGAATGTGGTGAATATACATCAGCTGGACAAAGAGCTACCAGTCCCCTCTTTGAACAAGAGTATAAGAAATAGCACTCAAAATGGGAAATCTTGTTAAAAGTTAATTGTTCTTTGTCTAGTCAGGTTAGACTGTTAGAAAATGCTCAAAACTGTATATAAAAATCGAGTTTCCAATAGAGACCTACTGATAAAAGTAGGACTAGACTGTGAAACAAAGAGCTGGAAACGCTAAAGCGGAGAATCTAGATGATGGACAATACATGCACTCTAGATCAAATACTTGATTCGGGAAGGAAATCTACCACAAAGTCAGGTTTGGGATTTACTGGAGATCAAAATCACAACACGATTTTTGTCAAAGCTGCTGCTGCAGATGCAGATATACCAGAATCTAGCACAGCTCAACGAAATCACTTCAATGTAAGACAAACTAAACAAAATTATATGACTTCTAATCATGTTTGTCATCATTCCAAGTTACAAGGTCATACCAGGTTTGAATGCTTTTATTTTTATAACGATCAAAAGGCCAAGAAATACACACACAAGCGCACTGCCCCATTTGTTAAACAAATATGGGTTACAAAAATTTACTTCATATCTCAGTTAATTCCAAAAGCATATCAAGGAAGGTAAAATAGTAATTAGCATATTTGCTGATTAAGAATTGCAATTAAGACTACAAGGTATGTATATTTTATTTTTTTATTCCTTTATCACTAATACTGTTGTTAGTATTTCATGTATCTTGTATCAATCTAAAATAAAGTGTAAATTGTCATTTTGGTCCACAGACTATATGGATCTTATAGATTGGAATCCACAATTTTCAAAAGTGTTAATTTAGTACCTTTGACTATTCAATTTTTATCAATTTTGGTCACTTCGGCCAAATTTCGCCGGAATAACTTAACTGCCCAATTAACGCTTAATCTGAGGGGCAAAATAGTCTTTTCCATTAGGTCCGAATTAACCAAACCTCGCTTCGGAGCAACAGCTCGACACTCTCGGTGCCACCGTCGAAATCCATCTAAATCCTTTCTTCGACTTTGAACCATACATCTCTCAGTCAGTGGACTAATTACCGTCAGTGAACCATACATCTCTCAGTTAGTGAACCAATTACCGTTTCAATAGTACAATTCGCCACGCCACGGTTGAAATCCATCATAATCCTTTCTTCGCCATTGTGGACATCTACTAACCGTTTCAATAGTACAATTCCATAGATGCTCTACCTCTAAATCTTTCTTCACCCATCTCGCAAATCTGAGCCTCAATAATTTGTTGCAGCAAGCCAATATTTTCATTGACATCCCTGATATGGTAATTAGTGTATTTTATGCTTCATTGAAGATTTGGTGAAAGCCTGAGCAGGTAAGCTATTACACGAAGACTATACTTTGCTAGATAAATGGTAGCCAACACCGCTATGTGGGCGGTGGCCTCCGCATAGATCGTTATTCCGGCAAAAGATTATTTTGCCCAATGGAAAAGACTATTTTCCCCTCAGATTAAGCATTAATTGGGTAGTTAAGTTATTCCGGCAAAATTTGGTCGGAGTGACCAAAATTGTTAAAAATTGAATGGTCAAGGTACTCAATTAACACTTTTGAAAGTCATGGGTTAGAATTAACAAGACCCCTATATTTAGTGGACCAAAATGGAAATTCGCTCTAAAATAAATTTTGAGTTTTACTTTTTAATTCTCCTGAAATTGAGTCTACCATGAAAAAGTATCAATTTAAAATTCTACATTAAAACTTTAATTCCAATCTTTCTGCAAACTGGGACTTCCATGTATGTAAACTCTCAATTCAATTTATCTCTAATTATTTTAACCCGTATTGAATTTTTAAATTTAGTTTTTTATTGGGGATAACTGATATTAATTGTTTAGAGATATATCATTTGTAATTGACTAATATTGTCCGTTATTGTTTCAAGAACAGAATACTTCTCTTATCAATTTCAATCTTCCTAAAATAATTACTAGTTTGGTAGAATTCAAAATTCCTCTTTAATTAAGATTCCTATTCTTTTGAGAATTACTTGTCCTACTTATCTTCAAACACAATTTTTCCCTAGTCTTTAATTACCTCCTAACGGAAATACTTCGTTTTCACCAAATTATTTTGAGACCAAAGAAATCAAATTTCTTCTTCCTCTTCTATAATTCATGGCTTCTCAAAATCCATTCTCTCTCTTTACTTCAAATGAAGAAATATTGATTTTAGTCAGAAAATTTCTTAAGGGAGATACAGATACTGATCATTCTGCTAAATGGAAAATTGCTCTCGCTTTTGCATTAAACCATGAACTAATGGAAGAACTCACAGGTAAAGAATCAAAATTAATCTTGTCTATAGCGAGAAATTTCTTAAATAAACCATGGATGTTGTCGGAAGATTCCGAAGACGCTATTGCGACCACCACCATTGCCGCTACCACTGTTTTATCAACCACCATCATTGCCAGTCGCATGTCTCCACTACCACCGCCAGAACAGTTTGCCATAGCCACTGATAGCCACACCTTACCACCACTGCCTAGAGCAACCTTTACTGATTCCTCCCAGTATGCCTCCCTGCAACCCCTAACCGACGGTGCCATAGCCTCTGCCCATTCCACTACCAACACAGTTCACACCGCCATCGCACACTCCATCTTCGACAAAGAAATCCAAAAATCCTCCGACAAATCGTCTACTAAGAATGTTCAATCTGCAAAACTTGAAACACTCTTGGGTATATCTTCTCTTCCACTGAATTCTTTTTTATCATCAGGTTCAATTCTTGCTTCTAAAGTGTCTTTACCTTTTTTATTGTCTAATTTGCCGGAGATAAAATTTGGTTCCATAACATGCCATATGCCTACTGAGTTTAAATCCTCTACATCTGAAATTATTTCCACTCAAAAATTGTCCATGCATATGTCTGAAAATAGTGATTCGATAAATCTTTCAAATACTGCACCAGTGTCTATCCCATCACTGTCTAGGTCATGCAAATTTTCTCCTTGTTTGAAAATTTATCTACAAATTTTAAAATTCGGGATGTGTCTCTATATGTTGATTTACTTACTTCATCTATGTCTCATACTTCTCCTAGAGTTTCTATCCACGAGGTAAAACCAATTCTGAATGTGTCTGATGACCCATCTTCAAAATTGTGAGTTTCTATGCCTATATTGTCAGTCCATATCCAGTATCAACAGGTTCCCATTGCTAGTCGTACCAGAAAAAAGAATGCAAAAATGCAGGGCACTCCAAGTGTTGTTCCTATAGCCTCTTCAGTCAAACGAAAATTGATTATGGATATTGATCTAGACGATGAATTGAACCACTCTTTAAGAATCAAAAAATTTCTTCCACGAGTCTGACGAGTGGAAAGGAACCTGTTCCACCTAGGAGTCCACAGCCTACCGCCTCTTCCTCTCACCCTCTTCTATTTCACAAAGACTTGAATATCGTGTGAACATTAATAAAGAGAGACCCTTACTGCTTTATTTAGCGTGAGATTGACATAGAAAACTTCACTACTTGTTGCAATCTTGTTGATCTTCTTCATTCTCAAAATTTGATGCAAACTGTGACAAATGTGGGCCCGTACTATGATTTGGGGACATGAGAATTCTTCACTACCATAAAATCTACATTAGAAAACGTTGGTATAATTTTAGTCCAAATTCTATTAATGATTTCTATGGTAGGATAGAGATTGACAAGCATTTTCTCCCTGAGTTTGATCTCATTGCATCTACAATAACTCACTCACATGATTCTACTTGGCGAAAGAGGGATCAGAAGAAAGTTGGTGATCTTGAGTCTCGCTTCCTTACCTCAAGTTATGCTATTCTGTTGCGTCTTGCAATGAACAACTTTTTGCCCATTGTTGCTACTCATTATATTTCCAAGAAGATGGCACCTTACTGTTCAAGATTCAAAATCGTATTGAGTTTGATTTGGGGGAGATGATATTTAATCATATCATGAGTTTTCTACCAGGCAAATAAAACAAAGTATTTCTTCCTTTTCTTTTTCTACCAGGCAAATAAAACAAAGTATTTCTTCCTTTTCTTTTTTAGCTTAATTTATGATATTCTTTACAAGCAGGGATTTCAGAAATACCAAGACGAGGAAGAAAAGACTATTGGATCCAAGTATGTTATGGACAAGCGACTATTTCAGAGATCCCACTTTGATGATTTTTCTTTTCCTAGTTTTATTGTTGTTGCTGCTTCCGAAGGCACGTCTGTGTCTGTTACTGCTCCTAGTGTGTCTACAAATGTTGCTGCTGTCCGACTTAGATTGAATAATGCACATTCTGTTCTTGCTAATTTGCAAACTACTGTTGTGCAAGTTGAGAAGATGGTGCTGGATGATACACTACTTCTACATTCCCTTGAAAATGAAGAACAAGTTGTTGCTTCTACTAGATGATCACAGATGCTCCCTTAGTCAATTATGGCAAAAAGGGAGTTTAATTATTGAGGGGGAGCTTGCAAAGCGAATATGGTAACACTTTATAATTTTTATTAGTTGGTGCACAATTCTACTCTTTCATTGCTGGATATTGGAATATTCGTTTACATAGTTAGATGGATTGGTTGGATGGATGATGAAATAATTATTATTTGAATGGATGCTAGCATGTGTGAATGATGGTTGAATGATGAATATTTTATTATTTTTCTGATTATTGTTTAACTTTGCCTTAAGAATGTATGTGTTTAGTTTTGACAAATAATTGGCAAAGGGGGAGATTGTAAGTGAAAATTAATTTGCATAAAATAATTAATTGACAATATGTTTGTCAAGTTATTCTAAGAATAATTTAGTTTTGTTGGTCTTCATTAATAGATACAATTAATTGTATTCAAAAAAAAAAAAGATACAATTAATTATGCCTAAAGTCTAAGATTAATTATGTTTAAAGCTTAAAGGAGTGGTTGGTGTTTGTTCAAGCAAAATACCTTCCCGGTTTCTTTAATATTGGTTTTAATATGTAAAGTGTGTTTGTAAAGTTTATAAAGACTTATTTTATTTTAGATGATTATCTAGATTAATAGGTCTGTGATGTAAGCTAATGTCCTTCAAGAAGTAGAAGTCTGACTTATTTTATGAGTTAATACCCAATATACTCCTCGACTATAGTGGTTTTATTCAATTTAGTCCTAAATGACTTTTTGTACTTAATTTAGTCCCCGACTTTGATGGTTTTACACAATTTAGTCCTTTTGTTAAAAATTCTGTTAGTTGACTGTTAGAAATATGGTCATAATGGTAATTTCTCATCATTCATCCCATTTGGGATGATTCCTTATTCTTCCTCTTATTAAGATCAACGCAAAAATGCAAATTTTCATACCAAATCAACTTCAACCCTAAATAAATAAATACAGAGTAAATAAATATTTGGGTATAAAGATTTACATTTCTGCGTGGATCTTAATAAGGGGAAGAAGCAAATGGGACGAAGGATGAGAAATTACCATTAGGACCCTATTTCTAAGCGTCAACTAACATAATTTTTAACAAAGGACTAAATTGGGTAAATCCATCAAAGTCGGGGACTAAATTGAGCACACAAAAAGTCATTTAGGACTAAATTGAGTAAAACCACCATAGTCGAGGACTATATTGGGTATTAACTCCTTATTTTATTTTAGATGACTATCTAGATTAATAGATATGTGATGTAAGCTGATATCCTCCAAGAAGTAGAAGTCTTGTTCATTAGTTTAGGAAAGAGTTGTAAATCTTATTAGAGATGCCCCTAGCTAGTGGGGTTGGCTGAGTCGAACCACTGTTAATTAAATCGGTTTACCTCTCTCTTTTATCGTTTGAAGAGGTCACTTAGAAATACAAAAGCCGGTTTCTAACTAGGATTGTGATATGTGTTGATATTGCCTTATTCGTATTTAATTTGACATGATTATTTATAAATTTTGTTGAGTGTCGATCAATTACTTATATATATACATGATTTTTATCGAAAATAAATTTTTTTGATCACTTAAAATTGTATCAAATATAATCATGTTTTATTCTTTGTCTTCCATTCCCCCATCAAATAGTTTTTCTATTACCACCAAATTGATTTCAAGAATCAAAGATACTCTAAATATAATAGGATGGATCAGTAAAATTGAAAGTATGGTATAAACATGAGATATATGTAACTTTAATTTTTAATAGAAACTACAGCAAAAAAATTACAAATAAAGTTTTTAAGAATTCAAACTCAAGAAAGAAATTCAATAAGGAAGTAGGTAATTAAGTTTTGTTAGATCTATTGAATTTCACATGACTGTTGACCAACTGTCCTGCAGCTATGGCAAATATGAGGAAGAGTTCCACGGCCAACACAGCTCCGGCAACGATTGCGGCTAATTGCCTAGAGTAGGGGTACTTCTCTCTGTTATTGGAGTATATATGCTAAATGGAAAGAATAGTCCCACAATGCGCAATACACAAACTGAGGAACCAAAAGTATAAAACTTATAACAACTTTTCATTCTGACAATCCCAAGTAGTAATCATAAATTTAGATTTAAAAAAGAAAATTCAATCACCATTTGAGGTGATCAAGAAGAGGTTAGAAATTCCAACCACTTTCATTTAGTTGCCGGAACACGTTTGTTAAAATTTACGAGAAGGATTTTTGTAATAAAGAATTAATACTTAGTTTTTATCCATTAACTACAATGCATGCTATTTTTATTACTCGGTATTAGTTATCAACTCTTAAACTAACGGAATTTAGTCCATTGAAATTTTAAATCACTTTAAATTAATCTATAATATAAAAATGTTATTATTATTATAATATTTTGTATAGGGGTATTTATGCATTTTAAAACATATATTTAATTTGTAATCATTAAACAATCAAACTAACAGTTTAAATTCTGTTCCATTTCCCATTGAATAGTATTTGGATCCATTTCCACCAAATAAAATTCATTTCAGAATCAAATATACTGTAAATATAATAGGATGGATCAGTAAAATTGAAAGTATAAACATGAGATATGTAATCCAGTTTAATTTTTAATAGAAATTACAACAAATAAAGTATTAAATTAAAGAATCTAAAGTGAAGAAAGAAATTGAGGAAGTAGGTAATTAATTAAGCTTTGTTAGATCTATTGAATTTCATATGACTGTTGACCAGTTGTCCTGCAGCTATGGCAGACATGAGGGAGAGTTCCCCGGCCAACACAGCCCCGGCAACGATTGCGGCTAATCGCCTAGAGTTGGCTCCGGGTTCGACTTTGCTAGCACCCTTCACTCCTAAGAGATTCAAGCATGCTGCCTGAGAAGCAAGTTGGGTCCCACCTCCCACCGTGCCTACCTCAATAGAAGGCATGGTTACAGAAATATGAAGGTCTTTCCCATCGTTAACTGCCTCCATCATGGTTATACAATGGGAGCTTTCAATGTTTTGTGCGGGGTCTTGTCCTGTGGCGATGTAGACGGCGGAGACAATATTGGCGGCGTGGGCGTTGAATCCCCCAAGAGCACCGGCCATGGCAGAGCCAGTGAGATTCTTGAGCATGTTGAGCTCTACTAAGGAAGCAACCTCTGTTTTTAGTACTTTCTTGACTATTTCTTCCTTTATTATGGCCTCGCAGACGACCGACTTTCCGCGGCCTTCAATCCAATTCACCGCCGCAGGTTTCTTGTCGGAGCAAAAGTTTCCGGAGATTCCGATGACATCCATGTCAGGGAAGTCGGTGAGGAGGAAATCCAATACGTTTTGGACGCCCTTAGAGACCATGTTCATCCCCATGGCGTCTCCGGTGCTGCATGTGAATCTCATATAGAGATTCTTTCCAGCAATAGCGCATTTGATGCTCTGAAGCCTAGCAAATCGGCTGGATTTGTTGAAAGCTCCGGCTATGGTCTCGAAACTTAGAGGATCCTCCAAGTAGAGCTTCAACTGAGCGGCTCTTTTGGCGGTGGAGAATCTCACCACCGGAGCTCGAGTCATCCCGTCCCTCAACAGCACACTGGTGGCGCCACCAGAGGCATAGATGGCTTTGCAACCCCGGTTGGTGCTGGCCACCAAGCAACCCTCCGTGGTGGCCATGGGGACTGAGTACTCTTCACCGTCGAGCAAGAGGGGCCCTGCAATACCTACCGGAATCTGCACATACCCAACTGGCATCTCGCAACACTGACCCAGAATCGATTCATAGTCAAAATTCTCCAAGGGAAGTCCGTCTAGAGACTTGCCGGTTATTCTCTCCAGCGCCTCCCGACGAATGGCTGCCGCCCTCTTGCAATCCCCTAACTTAGATTCCAGGGAGTAGGAAGGAACCCGACCTTCAACAACACCTTTTACTATCTCCTCGTCCTCTTCCGATAATATTATTATTGGATCAGATTNCCCCATACAAGGTGCCAGTTGCCCGCAACCCAGGTGAGATGATCCAGGAAGTAACTAGGAGTGTACATCATGGACCACTCATCCCAATGTTCCGAAGGAGCGAGATTCCACGGACAGGGATAAAAGACAACAAATTCTAAGGGATCACTCCCTTCCAACACCTCTACCGGAAAAGACCCAAACCTAGACCTGGCCCCATCCAGAAAATTTGGCTGGCTACTGCGAACCGGGATACGAGAGGGTGTAGTTGGGTAAGTCGGAGGAGGACTCTACGGTGGGGAAGGAATAGCAGGAACATAAGCCGGAGCTGGAGAGTCAGGAGCGAATCCAGGAGCATACGGGTCGACATCAACTAAGTACTGTACATAATCATCATGATCGTAGATAGGGAACTCCAACTCGGAAGGATCCGAGTCAGGTGGGCTACACGAGCCTACCCTAGACATCTGTTAAGAACACAACGAAGTGTAGTTAGCACGACGGCTAAGTAAGGAAATCCATTTGTCACTTAAAAGTAGACAAAGGTTTGAAAACATAGATAATCTAAAAGCTTTATAAAGTTTTATCATGATTTGAAAATCTGCCTGTAACGAAACGATTTATAGATAGTATAATAGCGTATAAACGTTAAATCATATAAAGCTTTTCTCAAATAAGAATGAAGTCATAACTTGCCACTCAAAATAATTTTCATGCCCTTTTCAGACAAGTTTGCAAAATTTCACATTTCCAGGAATTTCATCATTTGCAAATAGAACCGCAGCTCTAATATTTATAATAATCTGAACCACAGCTCAGAGTAACAACAATTTTCATACTGCATATAGAACCGCAGCTCTATAATAATCTGAACCGCAGCCCAGAATAACAATAATTTTCATACTCAAAAATTTTCCACTTAGTTTCCCCTGAGTAAGCACTTTGAACATTTCTCAATTCTCCTTCTCAAACCTTGGGCAGTGGCATTTCCCTGCCTTCCCGTCGGTCTCCTTATCCCAACCTAGGGCCATGGCACTCCAGCCCTCCCATAGGTCCAACCTTATTCCAACCCCGGGCCGTGGCGTTTAAGCCTTCCCGAAGGTCCCCACCTTATTCCAGAAACTAAGGGTTTGAAAACATTTTTCTTTTTCTTTCCTGGAATCAAATAGTATTTTCAAAATAATTTATTTCATCCAAATATGGTTGTGACATCCCAAAATTTCGTCACTAGTTTTGTTACAAAAAAAATATTTTTGTCAAAATTGATTTTGACAGTTTCTGTCCAGAAATTAGAGTTTTGCGCAGTCCGAAAGATTGAGCCGGTAAAAATAGTTCCCGAACTCTTTTTCACTTGAAATTTTTATGGTAGAACCCTAACTCATAGTACTTGATGTTCATAAAAATTTTTGGTCACCTAGGTTCACGAATTTACACAGAAAATTCCATTTTTGCCCTTGGCAGTGTGTTGTCCAGCATTTTTCCTTCTCTGGACCAGGTTTGGGAAAAATTCCGGAAACCATACTTATACTACTCCAAAAATTATGAAAGTTTATATGCGGCTTCTACACTTATAGAACTACATGTATAAAAAATATTGGACCAAAATAATTTACCGATTTTTCCCAGAAATTCACGGAAGTTAATGACAGAAATCTGTCCTGATTTCCTTTCTCTATTTCCACAAGTATAAGCTTATATAGACATAAATACAACATATACAAGCATATCCAAGCTATGAACTTGTATACGAAAATATTCCCAAAGCTCCAAAAACACCATATTTCAACTAAAATCAATTATCCAAATTCAAGTGACTAATTCCAACTTAAGGGAATTCCTTACCTCACAAGTGTGTAATATCACCGTAAAAGTAGTCTTGAACCTTTATCCCCAAGTTTCACCGAAAAAACCCTAGGTAGAATACACCACCATAACAACATATTTAAGAAATCTTTACCTACAATCAAGTTCTAGGGAAGAAATCAAGACTTTTTAACCGAATAAAACCGCAACTTACCGAATAGTTGAAGACTTGTGTGGAGATTGGCTATGGAAGCTTGAAGTGAGGAAGAAGAGGATGAAGAAGATGAAAGCTCACACTCTCTCCCTCTCTTTGTATTTCGGCCAAGGCAAGAACAAAAGGGCAAGGAGAATAAACATGTTTTAGACACTTAGTACTTTGAGGGGAATGTTTGCATGGAAGAATTAAAATAGAATAAAATAATGAAGTATTTTTAAACTTATCAGTTGGGGTCCAAACAGATAAAGTTTCGGTAGAAAATAATTTAAACAGGAATAATTTTGAAACCAAAAATTTATCCCAGACCGAAACTTGAAATTGGGCTAGGTTCGGTACACCGCGGAATTTTAGCGATGTACGTTCAAAATGAATCTTTTTCTGCTATGGGCTGATTTAATTGAATTGGAAATTCAATATTAATAACATGGTGTCTAATAATTCATTTCCTAGGATAATCGGGTCCGAATACTAGTTCCCAAAATTTTACGGTTCGTGACCGGCACGAACGATCGCAACTTAATAACAACTATTCTTCCTAAAAAAAATTCTCTTGAAGCCTCGAGGGACTATTTCATGAATGTCATAGCTTAAGGAAATATTTTTCGAACCTTAGTCTTACGAAAATGCCGAGGGGTTACAGTCTACCCTCCTTAAAGAGAGTTTCGTCCCCGAAACTTCCTTCTTACACTGCACGGTCTCAAGTAGATTACTACTTACCTTCGCTTACACATAATAGAATCTTAGTATGCCTAATGTTAGTACACAAATTTATTTAAGCATATAGCAAGTAAATCGATCCTACATACCTGAGTCAAATAACTCTGGATAATGTTCCATCATAACGCTTTCCAACTCCCACGTGGCTTCCTCCGGGCTATGATTCGACCATTGGACTTTGACCATTTTAACTGATTTCCTTCTTGTATCTCGGGTCTTAGAGTCTAAGATTCGAATTGGCCTTTCTTCGTATTCCAACGAATCATCCATCTCCAATTCCTCAGGTTCCAATACATGGGATGCATCAGGTACATACCGCTTAAGTTGAGAAACATGAAATACATTATGCACCCGGTCAAGCTCAATTGGTAGGGCCAGTCGGTAGGCTAAATTTCCTATCCTTTCCAAGATTTCATAGGGTCCTATATAGCGAGGACTCAACTTTCCTTTCTTTCCAAATCTCTTGACTCCTTTAGTTGGTGAGATTTTCAATAGCACCTTCTCTCCAACTTGATGTTCGGTGAATTGTCGTTTCAAATCGGCATAGGACTTTTGACGATCCTGTGCAATTTTCATCCTTTCTCGAATCACCTTGATTGCCTCTGTAGTCTCTTGTAGGTACTGAGGTCCAAGTATAACAACGTCGCTCTTGTCACTCCAACATAGAGGACTTCGACATTTTCGCCCATACAACGCTTCATAAGGAGCCATTCCTATACTTGCATGATAGTTGTTGTTATAGGAAAATTCTATTAAATCCAACTGCTCATCCCATGAACCTTGGAAATCAAGCACACAACCTCTGAGCATATCTTCCAATGTCTGTATCGTTCGCTCCGTTTGGCCATCAGTGGCAGGGTGAAAAGCTGTACTTAATTTGAGCTGAGTGCCCATCATCATCTGCAACGCTTCCCAGAAACGTGATAGAAATCGTGAATCTCGGTCTGAAACGATATCTTGCGCTACTCCGTGATATTTAACCACGTGTTTAATATAGGCTCTTGCCAACCTTTCCATGGACCATGTCTTGTTCATTGGAATGAACCTCGCTGTCTTAGTTAGTCGATCGACAATAACCCACACCTGATCGTTTCCAGACTTGGTTCTAGGCAATCCTCCCACGAAATCCATCGAGATTGAGTCCCATTTCCACTGCGGAATTTCTAATGGCTGCAATAATCCCTTTGGTTTACTTCTTTCTGCCTTGACCTTTTGACAGTTCAAGCATTTAGCCACAAATTCAGCTACATCCTTCTTCATGCCCGACCACCAGAAATTTTGTTTTAAGTCCTTATACAGTTTATCCCCACCAGGATGAACTGAATAGGGTGTATAATGACCTTCCTTCATTAATTGTTCCATTATCTCCTTACACCCTTTTGGTATTATCCACCTACCTTGGAATCTTACACTCCCATCTGGGTGTAATTCAAATGGACCATGTTTTCCATCAATCATCTTCTCCCTGATGCTCCCTACCCAATTGTCCTCTTCTTGTGCTTGTTTGACTTCCTGGAATAGGGTTGGAGTCACCGACATGTAATAAAATTTTATTTCCTGTTCCACCTGACCACACATCTGTATCTCCAAATTGAGTCTCTGAAAATCCTCGCATAATTGTTCGGGTAATACCCAAAGAGCATGGTTTGATTTTCGACTCAAGGCATCAGCTACCTTGTTTGCTTTGCCCTCCTGGTATTGGATTTCCAAGTCATAATCTTTGATCAATTCCAACCATCTCCTTTGCCTTAGATTAAGGTCTCGCTGAGTAAAGATGTACTTTAAACTCTTGTGGTCCGTATAAATCTTGCATGAGATTCCATAGAGGTAGTGTCGCCAAATCTTGAGAGCAAATACCACGGCTGCCAGTTCTAAGTCATGCGTCGGGTAGTTAGCTTCATGAGTTTTTAATTGGCGAGAAGCATATGCTATTACCCTTCCATTTTGCATCAAAACACATCCTAGTCCCTTGTGAGATGCATCCGTGTACAACTCGTAACCTTCCGCTCCAACAGGTAAGGTCAATATTGGAGCAGTCGTCAATCTCGTCTTAAGTTCTTGGAATGCCTGCTCACATTCTTCACTCCAACTATACTTGGTCGTTTTCTTGAGCAGGTTTGTCAACGGCTTTGCTATCCTTGAGAAGTCCTGAACAAATCTTCGGTAATAACCCGCCAAACCTAAGAAACTACGGACTTCCGTAACTGATTTGGGTGCTTCCCATTCAAGTACAGCTTGTATCTTAGCTGGGTCCACTGCTATCCCTTCTTGGGTGATTACGTGTCCCAAGAAAAGCAACTTCTCTTTTCCAAAATTCACACTTTGACAATTTCGCAAAAAGTTTCTTTTCCCTTAGTGTTTGTAACACTGTCCGGAGATGTCCTTGTGATCCTCCGGTGTCTCAGAGTAGACCAAGATGTCATCTATGAAGGCGACGACGAATTTATCCAAATAGGGAAGGAAAATTCGGTTCATCAGGTCCATAAAGGTTCCTGGGGCGTTAGTCACTCCAAATGGCATAACCGTGAATTCATAGTGCCCATATCTCGTCCGAAATGCTATCTTAGGCACATCCCCCTTCGCGACTCGCACTTGATGATACCCTGACCGTAAGTCAATCTTTGAAAACACTCCCGCTCCTTTCAACTGATCGAATAGATCATCGATCCTAGGCAACGGGTACTTGTTCTTTACTGTGACTCGGTTTAGTTCCCTGTAATCGATGAACAGTCTAAGACTCCCATCCTTCTTCTTAACGAACAGTACCGGTGCACCCCAAGGCGATACGCTTGGTCTGATAAATCCTTTCTCCAGTAATTCCGCCAATTGTGCCTTTAGTTCCTCCATCTCTTTCGGTGCCATTCGATAAGGCGCTTTCGAGGTAGGTGAGGTTCCTGGTATGAGATCAATGGTGAATTCCAGCTCTCTTTCCGGTGGCATTTCTGTGAGATCGTCGGGGAACACGTCAGGAAATTCGCGTACAACTGGGATTCGATCGATTTCGAGTTCTTCTGGTTCGGAACCTTGCACCAAACAGAGGTATACTTCACATCCCTGGTGCATATACTGCTTCAGTTTCTGCGCTGTCAACAACCTGGATTCGTGTTGCTTGTCAATCCCTCGGTAGGATATTCTCCTCCCTTCTGGTCCTCGTAACACAATCTTCCGCTCATCACACACTATCCGAGCTTTATACTTATCCAACCAATCCATTCCGAGTACTACATCAATGCCCTCAAGTTCAAAACCAATCCATTCGCAAAAAGTTTCTTTTCCCTTAGTGTTTGTAACACTGTCCGAAGATGTCCCTTGTGATCCTCCGGTGTCTCAGAGTAGACCAAGATGTCATCTATGAAGGCGACGACGAATTTATCCAAATAGGGAAGGAAAATTCGGTTCATCAGGTTCAGAGAAGCCGCGTCCATCAGAAGCCGAAGTAGGTTCAGAGACCGAAATTTTGGACGCAGGCGTCCAAGGAGCGTCCATCCGAAACAGAACCGAGAAGCAGAAAAGGCGAGATCGGACGCCGGTCGGACGCACACGTCCGACCCGCGTCCGATGTTACGGCAATTCCAGAAACAAAAAAAAAAGAAAATGCGGACGCCATCCGGACGCGCGTCCGACGGGCCTTCCTGGGCAGTTTCGCAGACGAGACCAAGGGTTTTAAAGCCAAATTCTTCCCTTTCTTCTTCGTTCTTGCGGACGAACACCACCCCAAAATTTCCAAAGTAAGTTTCTTTCAAGTTCCATCCAAGTTTAAGGCCAAAAATCAAAGCTTTCTTCTACACAAAGACATTTAACAAGCAAAGTCAAGGTAAATTTCATCTTCTTCATCTCTTTTTCAAGTTTCCACCTTTGTTATGAACTTGAAATTGGGATTTCTTGCTTTGTCCATTACATTGCTTATTTGTTGTTAGAATGTGATTCTTTAAGTTGTAATGAGCATGCTTATGAGTTTTAATTGCATATTACATGGTTAGAACATGAATGTGTCTCTTGAAAAAGCTTGAAACCCTACTTTAATGGTGGAAAATTTTGGGTTTGATAAATTGTGCTTTATTGTTGGAATTGGTGAATAATACATGAAATTGGATGCTAGTTAGGAGTATGTATGGAACTACATTGTGAAAATTGTCAATGCAATTTGCTCCATTGAAAATTTTGGTTCACTAATACATGAAATTGGGGATTTTTGAATTTTGACAATAAATTGTTGAGACATGATGGAACTAGCATTGTATTTTGATGTATGACGGATATGGAATTATTTTGTTGATGCATGATGAAAGAATTGACTATATTGTGTATACTTGAGTTTGAAAGCGACTTAAAGTTTGGAAAGTTGGGAAATTTTGGAGTTGTACATGAATGATACATGCATGAATGATTAAGATGCTATATATGGATACATGCTACCACTTTTAAAATTCCCAAAGTGAATAAAACATGTAATGTTGCTATGCTTAAATGACAACGCTTTTCTTTTGTCTAGCAAGTCTTAGTTGTGAAATAAAATGCTTAAATGATGTTGTTGCTCTAAGTTTTGCCTTTGTATGGAGAATCAACCAAGCATGATACATGGTTTTACTTTCTTGGAAATTCTTTGACTGAATTCTTTGGAGCCAACAATGTTTTAAAGGACAAAAGATGCTTGTTTGTTTGACTAAGTGCTAAGAATTGACTATGCTATGGCTCACATACTTTCTTATTTTAATAGATGCCTCCAAAGACAAGAGGTAAGGAAAGGGCTAAGAAAAGCAAACATGATCGAGAGGCATCGAGCAGTGGAGCTAGGCAAGGCGTAAGCGACCTAATAGCTCCCGGAGGCCGTGGTTTACCACACCTAAATGCTAAACAACGGGAAAGAGTAGAGGAGCTTCAAGAGAAAGGTGTCTCAGGGGGGTTTTACTTCGACTACGCTTTGCTCGACGCATACGGGTGTCAGGCAGAGGTGGAGATGATGATGGGAAGGCCATATTGGGAGCGTCTCTTCAGCTGGAGGGATGACACCTATGAGCCCGTAGTGCACGAGTTTATTGCAACCTTTGAGCCCTTACCCTCAAACCACTACTGCACCCCGTCCATGAAGTTCAATCTATTCGGGAAAGGATATCAGTTGTCGATAATTCAATTAGGGGAGCACCTCGGGCTTTACACCCACGAAGAGACTATGTCAGAAGAGTGGGGCAACCTCCCAACAGATTTTGACTCCGATGCTGCAGCAGAAGCCTACTGGGACCGAATCACTAATGGTCAGGGTGGAAGGTTCACCGGCGTTAAACAGAGTACTTCAAAGATTGTCAGCCCGGCGCTCAAAATGATGAAGCTCTTACTCAATCTTACATTTGGAGGTAGGAACAAAAACCTCCATAAGGTGTACAGATTCGACCTCTTCCACCTTTGGAGCCTAGAAATGAATGAACCAATACAAATGGCTTGCATGGTGCAACAAATGTTCCACTCTCAGAAAAACCCAAAGTGCCCGTACGTGTGGATAGGGCCAGTGGTCAAAAGATTGTGCCATGGGCTGGGTCTACAGGGAGAGTTGGCACGAGAGAAAAGGATAGCCACTATGCAACCATTTAGTGATGCTCATCTCAGTAGGAGCTATGCCCGACAGATTGGAGATGCACCTAGACCTCCACGAGGGGAGCCTCATCAACAGCAGGAACAAGTGATCGAGGAAGGACAGGATGTGCCCCCAGAGTATGCAGACTATCCGCCGTGCACTATTGGGCGTCCATGAGGGCCCTTCAGATTCAGTTGCACACTCATTGGGCGTCCATGAGGGCCCTTCAGATTCAGTTGCACACTCATTCCATGTCCATGAGGGCCCTTCAGATTCAGTTGCACACTCATTCCATGGACACCTTCAACAGGAGGATGGATCTGCAGCAGGAGGAGATGATGAGGCATAATGAGGCCATTATGAGGCAAAACGAGGCCATTGAGAGGCAACATGAGGCGTATGCGAGACAGGAGGAAAGACAGCTTCAACAGTTCCAGGCGATTGAGCAACTGCGCTTGTGGATGGAGCATCGATTCCCACCCCCTTCACAGGGTGGGGACGGGCCTTAGGGACGATTGCTTGGTAGAAAAGTTTATGATATGATGTGGTCCAGCTAAAGACACTAGGTACCTCGAGCGTGGGGTGCCGACTTTATTTTCTTGCATTTCTTTTGGTGTTTGGGTTGTTCAAATTTGAGATTTATAACTTCTATCTTTACGTATGTTTTTACTTAATGCATTTTGGATTATGTTGGTTGTTTCTAATTGCTTTTACATTTTAAGCATATGTTTTTACTTCTACTAATATCAAAAAGTCACAAAAACAATTTTTTTTTTAGTTTTGTCTTGAGCTTAAATCGACAGGGGAGGCACGAAGAACACACGAATAGACAAGGATTCGGGAAGAAACACACAAACAAAGAAGAACCAAGCTGGGAGTTGCAAACACAGGGCTGGACGCGCGCGTCGCCCGGCGTCCAGCAGCCCCCCGAAACAGAACTGGGCAGAACCTGAGAGCATTTTGCTGGACGCGCGTCCAGCATGGCGTCCGCTCGGCGGATTTAAATACACCAAGGGCTTTTTCAGCTCTATTTCTCTTCTTCCACTCCAAGTTTTCTTCCCTAGCACTCCAAACTCTCAAAACATGATGAATGTAGGTAATATCTCCACCTCTCCTCTCTCAAGTGTCTTTGGATCACCCCCTCCAAGTCCAAAGGTAATTTCTAGAAAGTTCTTTTTTCTTCTTCTTGGCATGATGATGGGTAATCATTTTGATGTTCTTTGCTACCAAAGATATTGCTTGATCGTGTACTTTTCTATCTTGAATTGATGTTGTATTGGTGTTATTATGCTTGGTAATAGTTAGATCATACAAATCTCATGCATGTTTGCATTTTGCTAACGTTGCACATCAAGTGTTTGATAATATGTCACCAAGCTTGAATAGTGCAAATTTTGCTTGAATTTGGTCACACTTTGATTGTTGGTAATCTAACACTTGAAATTGATCTTTAGGGGATCCCAAGACCGGAAATGATGGTGCCTAGACACACCTTCAAGTGAAAATATATTCATTGGCCCATTTGTGAGTAGATTGGCCGAAGCCTTAGGATTTGGAGAAGCTCTCTCCCAAGAGGTGGCAACAACCACTATGAGGCCTATTGATATGGAGGAGTGTGTGAACCTTGGATTGAGGTTTAATGATACCATGGGGGAGACTAGAAAAGGGAAAGAGAGTTATGGGACACTATTCGACGACTCGAGAACCGAGTAGACGTGCTTGAACTTGAAGTGAGAAGGCTCATACTCGATAGACATGGAGAGGAACCTTTCGAGTTGAAAGAGTGGTCAAGTGCACCTCGGTGATCGTGTTTGTTTAGTTGTAGTGGTTTTAGTTTTTTTTTAGCACTTATTTCTTTTTATGCACACTTTCTTTATTGATTTCATATTTTGTTTGCACTATCGTTTTGATTTTACTTTTAATGATAGTTCTTGCTTGAGGATCTTTCAACTTTAGCTAATCAAATGAGAATCTGTGTGTTTGGAAGTTTGTGTTATGCAGGGATTCTCAACGAAAGAGAAAGATGATATGGGCACAATAATGTGGATCTTTAATGCCGTAGGGGAGTCTCTTTATCTCCCTTACCCTTTCTTTTACCTACATGCTTTCCTTTTAAAGTGTGGAAAGGGGGCATAGTTATGTTTTGACCTTTGACTTTCCCACTTTGTGCTTAGTGTGAACATCGAGGACGATGTTCGTTTTAAAGTGTGGAAAGGGAATCACCTTTGTGCTTGAAAACTTTGATTTACGAAAGTGATGCTTAGCGTAGAATGTTGGATATGTTTGAAATGAATACTTTGTTTAATCTATCTTGGAAAATGCATGTTTTGAAGGAACATTTGATTCTCAATTAGGAATATCCCTTGGAAGAAAAATTCTTATACTTTGTTAAATGGTTATTTGTTGCATGCTTGTGTGATGTTCACCCCTCATTTAAACCGGACCATAGTCAAGGAGGTAACGAAGTGGGAGTGTGCACCTATCAACCCTAGTAATATAACGCTTACTAAGCCCGGAAATGAACTTAATTTTCTTTGTTTTTGCTCTCCCGAAGGTGTAGTGTGGGGTTGTGAAGGTGTTGCTTTGCTTTAAGTTGTTTAAAAGAGCCCAATGAGGCCAAAACCCCAAAAGAGCCCAATGTGGCCACCTTAGGATATGAAAGGATGAACCGTCTCGCTAGGCAAGTTGGGGGGCAACCATCGCACTGTCTTCGAAAAAGCGTGGAGATCCACGTGAAGTCGGTTGCCCCGATACGAGGTCTTGGGAGATGAGAAAATTGAAGAGAGCCATTCCGCTGAGATTCGGGCACCCATTGCACCGTCTTCGAAAAAGCATGGAGATCCATGTGAAGTCGGGTAGCCCGATGAGGTTATCTTGGGGAATGAGAAAAGGAGAGATCTATCCCGTTAGACCGGGCACCCATTGCACAGTTCTCGAAAAAGCATGGAGCTCCATGTGAGATCGGGTAGCCCGATGGTTGGTCGTGAGGGGTAGTAGATAACCTTAAAGCCTTTTTGTTTATCACGCTAGAATCTAGGGGGCTTGAGGTTATAAGGGTGGTCGAATAGGGTTTTGTGCACATCGGTCCCACTAGTTGGCTCGGCTAGTGGCCCGCTTTAAATGTTTGGTGAAACCATTATTGGATTGCATGCTTGAAATCGTATGAAAATAAAAGCTAATCAAATTGTTTGCTGTAGCCGAAGGATTTTTGTTCTTGGGATATTCGTTATTAAGAATCAAAGGTTTGTTTGAAAGTACATTTTCATGATAGCTTGAGAATTGTATTTATTTCAAATGTATGCATCATTCTTGTGTCTTAGCTTGCTTGCATATCAAAGTTGTAGCATCCTTCGCACTTATATATTACTTGTTCAAGGATAGCTTGCTTGAGGACAAGCAAGTTCTAAAGTGTGGAAATTTTGATAAGTGCAAAAGATGCTACGTTTGTAAGGTCGTTCTAGGGTCACTTTACACGTAATTGATAGTTTTTATGCTTGATTTGAGCTCAAATTGCATTAAAATGCTTGATATCGTCATTTGACCTTAGTCCAAACTTGGTTAATCATTTTGTAGGTAAAACATCGTGCAAAAAGGTGGAAAAAGCATCGATTTCGAAGATAGATTTACGGGCCAAAGCTGGGAAAAAGGACACAGGGCACGGACGCGCATCGGACGCGCGTCCGCCCATGCGTCCAGAATTTAGGTCGCAGAAGTTCGCACAGCAGAACCGAAGTCTGCTGTGGACGCGAGGGACGCGGGGTGGACGCCGCGTCCGAATTCTGGCTCTCTGAAGTTGGGATCAGTCTGCTGAGGACGAAGGACGGACGCCCACGTCCGATTTCGACCCCTTTGAAGTTCGAAAGCTCTGCTGGGGACGCACGGAGGACGCGGGGCGGACGCCCGCGTCCGATTTCGACCCCTCTGAAGTTTTGAAACAGCGCAGCAGACATCCCGCTGGACGCGCCTCGGACGCGCGTCCAGTCGGGCGTCCATCGCGGATATTTTGGCGGTTTTGGCGAAGTTTAAATAGAGAAGGGAGCATTTTTTCCAGGGGAATCCTTCATTTTTTTTTCATCTTAGCTCACCTTAGGAAAATTCTCTCTCTAGAATTAGGTTAAAATTCTCTCCCATTCCACACTCAAATTCCAATCAATTTTCATTTCAACTAGCTAGAATTAGAGAGATCTTCACTTCAACTTTGGATTGATCAAGCTTATGTCAAGATTCCTACTACATTCAAGTAACATTTCCAATTTCTAGCTTTTTAATTCCATTTCTAGCTTTTGATTGTTTTGTTGATTTGATCTTGAGTTTTTTTTTGATATTGTATTGCACTTTGATTTTGATTCTAGTTTTCTTCCTTGTGATCAATTGCAATGATGATTTTGATTTTAAGTATGCTTGGCTAAAACTCTTGTGATTTGGATCAATTGAGCTTGTATGTATCTCTTGAATGCTAAATGTCTTGAATTAAGGTTGAATGATGTTTAATGGATGCTTGATAGTGTTTGGAGTGTTGTTGGGACTCTAGGAGAATTTGGCCGGTTGTTTTAGGGAATTAGGGTAGAATCACTCACCTATGAGAGTAGGGAGTGATTTAGACCTCTCCAACCACTTTTCCTTCCCACCTTTGAGAGAAGGGGGATTGGAAGGCAAATGAAGCACATAAGGTGTTTG
>NC_044927.1:14686616-14693263 GCF_003576645.1 Ipomoea triloba
GATTCGGGAAGAAACACACAAAACAAAGAAGAACCAAGTTGGGAGTTGCAAACACAGGGCTGGACGCGCGCGTCCGCCCGGCGTCCAGCAGCCCCCCCGAAACAGAACTGGGCAGAACCTGAGAGCATTTTGCTGGACGCGCGTCCAGCATGGCGTCCGCTCGGCGGATTTAAATACACCAAGGGCTTTTTCAGCTCTATTTCTCTTCTTCCACTCCAAGTTTTCTTCCCTAGCACTCCAAACTCTCAAAACATGATGAATGTAGGTAATATCTCCACCTCTCCTCTCTCAAGTGTCTTTGGATCACCCCCTCCAAGTCCAAAGGTAACTTTCTAGAAAGTTCTTTTTCTTCTTCTTGGGCATGATGATGGGTAATCATTTTGATGTTCTTTGCTACCAAAGATATTGCTTGATCGTGTACTTTTCTATCTTGAATTGATGTTGTATTGGTGTTATTATGCTTGGTAATAGTTAGATCATACAAATCTCATGCATGTTTGCATTTTGCTAACGTTGCACATCAAGTGTTTGATAATATGTCACCAAGCTTGAATAGTGCAAATTTTGCTTGAATTTGGTCACACTTTGATTGTTGGTAATCTAACACTTGAAATTGATCTTTAGGGGATCCCAAGACCGGAAATGATGGTGCCTAGACACACCCTTCAAGTGAAAATATATTCATTGGCCCATTTGTGAGTAGATTGGCCGAAGCCTTAGGATTTGGAGAAGCTCTCTCCCAAGAGGTGGCAACAACCACTATGAGGCCTATTGATATGGAGGAGTGTGTGAACCTTGGATTGAGGTTTAATGATACCATGGGGGAGACTAGAAAAAGGGAAAGAGAGTTATGGGACACTATTCGACGACTCGAGAACCGAGTAGACGTGCTTGAACTTGAAGTGAGAAGGCTCATACTCGATAGACATGGAGAGGAACCTTTCGAGTTGAAAGAGTGGTCAAGTGCACCTCGGTGATCGTGTTTGTTTAGTTGTAGTGGTTTTAGTTTTTTTTTTTAGCACTTATTTCTTTTTATGCACACTTTCTTTATTGATTTCATATTTTGTTTGCACTATCGTTTTGATTTTACTTTTAATGATAGTTCTTGCTTGAGGATCTTTCAACTTTAGCTAATCAAATGAGAATCTGTGTGTTTGGAAGTTTGTGTTATGCAGGGATTCTCAACGAAAGAGAAAGATGATATGGGCACAATAATGTGGATCTTTAATGCCGTAGGGGAGTCTCTTTATCTCCCTTACCCTTTCTTTTACCTACATGCTTTCCTTTTAAAGTGTGGAAAGGGGGCATAGTTATGTTTTGACCTTTGACTTTCCCACTTTGTGCTTAGTGTGAACATCGAGGACGATGTTCGTTTTAAAGTGTGGAAAGGGAATCACCTTTGTGCTTGAAAACTTTGATTTACGAAAGTGATGCTTAGCGTAGAATGTTGGATATGTTTGAAATGAATACTTTGTTTAATCTATCTTGGAAAATGCATGTTTTGAAGGAACATTTGATTCTCAATTAGGAATATCCCTTGGAAGAAAAATTCTTATACTTTGTTAAATGGTTATTTGTTGCATGCTTGTGTGATGTTCACCCCTCATTTAAACCGGACCATAGTCAAGGAGGTAACGAAGTGGGAGTGTGCACCTATCAACCCTAGTAATATAACGCTTACTAAGCCCGGAAATGAACTTAATTTTCTTTGTTTTTGCTATCCCGAAGGTGTAGTGTGGGGTTGTGAAGGTGTTGCTTTGCTTTAAGTTGTTTAAAAGAGCCCAATGAGGCCAAAACCCCAAAAGAGCCCAATGTGGCCACCTTAGGATATGAAAGGATGAACCGTCTCGCTAGGGCAAGTTGGGGGGCAACCATCGCACTGTCTTCGAAAAAGCGTGGAGATCCACGTGAAGTCGGTTGCCCCGATACGAGGTCTTGGGAGATGAGAAAATTGAAGAGAGCCATTCCGCTGAGATTCGGGCACCCATTGCACCGTCTTCGAAAAAGCATGGAGATCCATGTGAAGTCGGGTAGCCCGATGAGGTTATCTTGGGGAATGAGAAAAGGAGAGATCTATCCCATTAGACCGGGCACCCATTGCACAGTTCTCGAAAAAGCATGGAGCTCCATGTCAGATCGGGTAGCCCGATGGTTGGTCGTGAGGGGTAGTAGATAACCTTAAAGCCTTTTTGTTTATCACGCTAGAATCTATGGGGGCTTGAGGTTATAAGGGTGGTCGAATAGGGTTGGCTTGTGCACATCGGTCCCACTAGTTGGCTCGGCTAGTGGCCCGCTTTAAATGTTTGGTCAAACCATTATTGGATTGCATGCTTGAAATCGTATGAAAATAAAAGCTAATCAAATTGTTTTGCTGTAGCCGAAGGATTTTTGTTCTTGGGATATTCGTTATTAAGAATCAAAGGTTTGTTTGAAAGTACATTTTCATGATAGCTTGAGAATTGTATTTATTTCAAATGTATGCATCATTCTTGTGTCTTAGCTTGCTTGCATATCAAAGTTGTAGCATCCTTCGCACTTATACATTACTTGTTCAAGGATAGCTTGCTTGAGGACAAGCAAGTTCTAAAGTGTGGAAATTTTGATAAGTGCAAAAGATGCTACGTTTGTAAGGTCGTTCTAGGGTCACTTTACACGTAATTGATAGTTTTTATGCTTGATTTGAGCTCAAATTGCATTAAAATGCTTGATATCGTCATTTGACCTTAGTCCAAACTTGGTTAATCATTTTGTAGGTAAAACACCGTGCAAAAAGGTGGAAAAAGCATCGATTTCGAAGATAGATTTACGGGCCAAAGCTGGGAAAAAGGACACAGGGCACGGACGCGCATCGGACGCGCGTCCGCCCATGCGTCCAGAATTTAGGTCGCAGAAGTTCGCGCGTCCGCCCATGCGTCCAGAATTTAGGTCGCAGAAGTTCGCACAGCAGAACCGAAGTCTGCTGTGGACGCGAGGCAGACGCGGGGTGGACGCCTCGTCCGAATTCTGGCTCTCTGAAGTTGGGATCAGTCTGCTGACGTCCGAATTCTGGCTCTCTGAAGTTGGGATCAGTCTGCTGAGGACGAAGGACGGACGCCCACGTCCGAGGATCAGTCTGCTGAGGACGAAGGACGGACGCCCACGTCCGATTTCGAGTCTGCTGAGGACGAAGGACGGACGCCCACGTCCGATTTCGACCCCTTTGAAGTTCGAAAGCTCTGCTGGGGACGCACGGAGGACGCGGGGCGGACGTCCGCGTCCGATTTCGACCCCTCTGAAGTTTTGAAACAGCGCAGCAGACATCCCGCTGGACGCGCCTCGGACGCGCGTCCAGTCGGGCGTCCATCGCGGATATTTTGGCGGTTTTGGCGAAGTTTAAATAGAGAAGGGAGCATTTTTTCCAGGGGAATCCTTCATTTTTTTTTCATCTTAGCTCACCTTAGGAAAATTCTCTTTCTAGAATTAGGTTAAAATTCTCTCCCATTCCACACTCAAATTCCAATCAATTTTCATTTCAACTAGCTAGAATTAGAGAGATCTTCACTTCAACTTTGGATTGATCAAGCTTATGTCAAGATTCCTACTACATTCAAGTAACATTTCTAATTTCTAGCTTTTTAATTCCATTTCTAGCTTTTGATTTGTTTTGTTGATTTGATCTTGAGTTTTGTTTTTGATATTGTATTGCACTTTGATTTTGATTCTAGTTTTCTTCCTTGTGATCAATTGCAATGATGATTTTGATTTTAAGTATGCTTGGCTAAAACTCTTGTGATTTGGATCAATTGAGCTTGTATGTATCTCTTGAATGCTAAATGTCTTGAATTAAGGTTTGAATGATGTTTAATGGATGCTTGATAGTGTTGTGGAGTGTTGTTGGGACTCTAGGAGAATTTGGCCGGTTGTTTTAGGGAATTAGGGTAGAATCACTCACCTATGAGAGTAGGGAGTGATTTAGACCTCTCCAACCACTTTTCCTTCCCACCTTTGAGAGAAGGGGGATTGGAAGGCAAATGAAGCACATAAGGTGTTTGCTAAAATGCCTCTTCGAACTTAGGAGTTATGAGAGTAACCCTATTGTGTAGAAGAGAGTCCTTTGTCCATGAGAATGGCTTAGGTGTTTGTGGTTTTGCCTCAAGTATGTCCCTTAAGTGTTACCTCACCTTAACCTCTAGGAAATCAAGAGCTTACGTACTTGTGAGATTGATTCGAATCCTCCCTCCAAATAGATTGTTTCGTAATCATTTACCTTAGCTTGTTTACCATAGCATGCCATACACACCTACCTTTTTAGGATTAGCTTTCGAAAATTAGGCACCCTTATGACTAGTCCCTTGCTTACCGACCCCCTCCTTGCCGTTCCTTGAGACCGACACTCGGGAACTTCTTCCCGTTTTATCCACCTACATTCTTTCCACCTCCCGCTAAAACTCAAATCATCAAATGGCGCCGTTGCCGGGGAATGGCATCGGTGTTGAGTTAAGCAAGTTCATTAGGATTAGCATGAGTAAGTTCCTAAAGTAGAGAGACTAATCCACTTTTTACTGGTTTTCGAATTCTTTTCTTTCCTTTTTACATTTACTCACTTTTGATTACTTGACATTCCACTTTGAGCTTAACACTTGAGCAACTACTTTTAGTTGCAAGTCTATTTTCTTGTTTTTGATTGCTTGTAGTCCAAAAGCCTTTGTATGCACACTCGCTCAAGAGGGAGTGAGGGGTTACTACCACTCAATCCCGAGATTTACGCATTGAACCGAAGGAGAAGGAGGGCTAACCGAGAACAACAAGAACAAGCGGATCAAGAGGAAGAGATGGCAACTACGAGTGGAACTATCCCAAACATGAACATAGACGATTCACCAAGAAGGAGTGAAACGGACACCCCCCGGGAAGAAAATAGAGGACCACAATTCAATGAACATGAGGCACCTCCTCCACCAAGGGAGGAGGCTCGACAAAGACCACAACCACCCAACCACCCACAATATCGACAAGAGAACGAAGAGTATGATGAACCATTACCAAGGAGGAGATATACACAAGGATTTGAGGAGCAATTTAACAATCCACTCTATGACATGCCACCAAGAAGGGAAGCACCAACTCCTAGACAAAGGAGGGAGGGTTTCTATCAACCACAATACGATGAAGAGTATTATGAGCCACCAAGACCGAGGAGGAATATCCCTAGGGATGAGCCAAGAGAGCAAAGATGGGAAGCTAGATGAACAATTGCGGACTACATGACACCCGATTTTAGTGTACACAACTCCATCTACATCCCACCGGTGGAAGCCAACAATTTCCAAATCAATTCCGCCGTCATCACATTAGTACAAAACCAACCTTTTGGAGGATTACCGGCGGAGGATCCACACGTACATATCACCCGGTTCATCCGATCGTGTGGTATGTACCGTCAAAATGGAGTGACCGAGGAGGTTGTAAGACTTAAAATGTTTCCATTTTCGTTGATAGGAGAAGCCGCAAGGTGGCTTGATTCGCACATGGACAACCATTTTAGATCTTGGGAGCAACTCCACCGAGAGTTCATGCAAGAGTTCTTTCCGTTGACCAAGACATTGAAAATAAGAAAGCAAATTCAAGACTTTAAACAAGGGTCATTGGAAACTTTAGCGGATGCATGGAGAAGGTTTAAGACACTTAAACATCAATGCCCGCCGGACGTCCTACATCCATGGGACGTCATTAGTTCATTCTACTCCGGCCTCACCGATGAATGTAAATTGCTTTTGGACTCATCATCAAGAGGATCATTGGTTTCTACAAGCCCCGAGGAAGCGGAAGAGTTGATAAGAACTATCTCATCAAATACCGGGAATTGGTACAACCAAAGAGAGTCAAAGGGAGGATTGTACGAAGTAAGCACCGATACCGCTTCCCAAGCCAAAATGGAAGCCTTGGGACTTGAGGTAAAACGGTTGCAAGCTCAAATGGAAAAGATGAACAAAAATCAAAGAGGCAATCCTTGTATGACCTTGGCACTCTATTGTAATAAGTGTGGGGGTGCACATGGAGCTCACGAGTGTACATCTAACTATGAGGATGGTGGTTATGAACAAGTCGACGCCGTGGGTTATCAAAAACCCAATGATTACAATGCCTATGGAAATAACAACAATCAAAATTGGCGGCAAGGTCAAGGATGGCACAATCAACCATCCCAAAGCCAATTCAATCCGAGGCCTAGTCAAGGTGGGCCGAGTTACAATGCACCTTACAATAGAGGTTCTCAAGAGAACCGGGGGTATCAATACAATCAATACAATCAAAGGCTTAATCAAGGAGCATATAGGCCACCAACGTATCAAGGCAACAATCAACCGAGAGAAGAAGCTCCGAAAGAAAGTTTTGAAGATAAGGTGATTAGAATGTTCGGAGAACTCAAGCACGATATGGTAAATATGAAAAATGAAATCCGACAAGAATGGAAGCAAGATTTGAGGCAAGAGATGTCAACCATAAGACAAGATGTCTCTAACTTGAGACAAGAGCATCACACTTCATTAAGAAATTTGGAGATTCAAGTGGCACAAAATTCCAAAGCATTAACCGAGAGACCACAAGGCTCACTTCCAAGTACCACGGTGAACAACCCAAGAGAGAGAGCGCAAGCCGTGACCCTT
>NC_044927.1:14699015-14701173 GCF_003576645.1 Ipomoea triloba
GTAACCTTGTAGAAACATATCCAGGGTTACTAGAGCTAGTGACTAACCTGCGGGCTTGGAATCCCGACAAGGGGTGTGCACACTAAAGGTCCTAGATCTGCTTCCCCTAGTTGGAATAACTAGGTTGTGGTGAGGTGGTGGAAATGAGAAGGAAATGGTGGTGTTAATTGGAATATTTTTAACTTTATTATGGTAAAAGCTGGTTATTACTATTTAAATGCTTATATAATTATGACTGTGATGATGAGTATGATTATGGAGTACTGATGAGAATTGGATTGTAATATGGACTGAAATTTATGATAAGGAGTAAGATTAAGGATGTTAATATGAATGGTGCTAGGAATCGATTGATTCATAAATGGTTGACTATGGGTTCGTACCATTATAATAATAGTATTAAGAATGGATATATGTAGTGTTAGTGGAATTTATATAAGGGTATAACTAGGTAGATGGATTTCAAGTAAGAGACAGGTGAATGTTGATTCACTAAACACTTTTTGTACAAGTCTTCATTGTTAACTTATTTTCAGGTGAAATCTCATCAAATGGGTATAGTTACAAAACTCTCTTATGCGTGTTTTCAAACCTTTGTCTACTTTTAAATGACATTGGATTTCCTTACTTAGCCGTCGCGCTAACTACACTTCAATGTGTTCTTATCAGTTGCAGATTAGTGTGGACCCTTGTAGCCCAGCGAGCTCTGAACAGAAGGGAAGTACAAGTTGAGGTCTACTCTATCTTAGAATAGTTACTCTGGAAGGAGGACTTCCTTATGTATTAAGTTTGATATTGATGTTGTAGTTTGATGTTATTTTGAGGTTGTAAGTTTAGCCTTAACGTTTAGGTATAGGAGAGATACCTAAGCGTGGCGGTAACACCCAGTTTTCTGCTGGTTAGATGTAAGCTTCCGCGACGCATTAGCAGTGATTTTGTAATACAAGTAAGAGTTGAAAATTGGGGTGTTACAAATTGGTATCAGAGCCTAGGTTGAACCTTTGGGAATCAGGTCGAAGCCTTGGTTGTGATCAAAGTTTGATATGCTCTGTAACAAAGTGTATATCAGAGCTTAGGATATGAAATCCTTGTTTTGGGCAATAGAGTTTGGGAAGCTCAGTTACATAGTGGAAATCAGAGCTTAGGATTTGAGGTCCTTGTTATCGATAATAGAATTGGGTATGCTCTGTTACAAAGTGAAATCAGAGCATAAGGTAATAAGGTTTTGGAAATACGCTCTGTTACAGAGTGAAATCGGAGCTTAAGGTTATAAGTTGGTATTAAGGCGATTCGAATCTTTGGAGGTTAGATTGGAGCCTAAGCTGTGAAATTTTTGTAAGTTATGAAACCTTGGATAATAAGAAGGAAGTTTCGAGGACGAAACTCTTTTTAAGGGGGGTAGAGTGTAATACCCCGTATTTTCCTAACATTATTATTTTATCCTAAGGCGTTGACANTAGGAAATGGATTTTTAGACACCATACTATTATTCTTGAATTTCCTATTTAATTAAATCAGCTCATAGCAGCGAAAATTTATTTTGATCGTACATCGCTAAATTTCGCGGTGCACCGAACCTAGCCCAATTTTGAGGGTTAGTCTGGAATAAATTTTTAGTTTCGGAAATTATTCTATCTGGATTATTTTCTACCGAAACTTTATCTGTTTGGACCCCAACTGATAAGTTGGAAGATATTTTATTATTTTTTTTTTTTTTTCCAATCTTATCACATAAGATTGTGATGTAGTATAAAAGCCAATTTTTTTTCCTTTTTCCCTTGCTTTTGCCGAAATGAAGAGGAGAGGAGAGAGAAAGAGATCATCTTCATCATCTTCTTCCTCCATTGCTTCCATAGCTAATTTCCTTCACATCTCTCAAGAACGTTCGGTAAATCTTCGATTTTATTCGGTAAAAAGTTCTATTTTCCTTCCTAGAGCATGAATTTGAGAGTAATTTCTTGAAATCTCTTGTTATGGTGGTGCTTTTGATCCTAGGGTTTAAGGTGAAATTGGGGAAATCAACTCCAAAAGCCTTCTACGAGAACTAGTAACCCGGTTGAGGTAAGGAATTCCCTTAAGTTGGTTTAGTCACTTGAAATTAGATAATTGATTATTTGGTTGAAATATGGTGTTTTGGAGCTTTGGGAATATTTTTGTA
>NC_044927.1:14701484-14704353 GCF_003576645.1 Ipomoea triloba
CTAATTTCTAGCTTTTTAATTCCATTTCTAGCTTTTGATTTGTTTTGTTGATTTGATCTTGAGTTTTGTTTTTGATATTGTATTGCACTTTGATTTTGATTCTAGTTTTCTTCCTTGTGATCAATTGCAATGATGATTTTGATTTTAAGTATGCTTGGCTAAAACTCTTGTGATTTGGATCAATTGAGCTTGTATGTATCTCTTGAATGCTAAATGTCTTGAATTAAGGTTTGAATGATGTTTAATGGATGCTTGATAGTGTTGTGGAGTGTTGTTGGGACTCTAGGACAATTTGGCCGGTTGTTTTAGGGAATTAGGGTAGAATCACTCACCTATGAGAGTAGGGAGTGATTTAGACCTCTCCAACCACTTTTCCTTCCCACCTTTGAGAGAAGGGGGATTGGAAGGCAAATGAAGCACATAAGGTGTTTGCTAAAATGCCTCTTTGAACTTAGGAGTTATGAGAGTAACCCTATTGTGTAGAAGAGAGTCCTTTGTCCATGAGAATGGCTTAGGTGTTTGTGGTTTTGCCTCAAGTATGTCCCTTAAGTGTTACCTCACCTTAACCTTTAGGAAATCAAGAGCTTACGTACTTGTGAGATTGATTCGAATCCTCCCTCCAAATAGATTGTTTCGTAACCATTTACCTTAGCTTGTTTACCATAGCATGCCATACACACCTACCTTTTTAGGATTAGCTTTCGAAAATTAGGCACCCTTATGACTAGTCCCTTGCTTACCGACCCCCTCCTTGCCGTTCCTTGAGACCGACACTCGGGAACTTCTTCCCGTTTTATCCACCTACATTCTTTCCACCTCCCGCTAAAACTCAAATCATCACACTACCACTCTCGACCATCCTCTCCGCTTAATCCAACTCAAAGCCTCCCGGGCACCCATAGCCTCCGCCTCCAGAACTGTAAACAATCCCTCTACAGTAGACTTTGCCGCACCTATGACTATATCCTCACCATCCCTCAACACCCACCCCAAACCCATCCGCTGACCACCAAAATCCAAAGCAACATCAATGTTTAAATTCCAATAATCATTTGGCACAGTACATGGCATAACATGTTGCATCTCATTTCGGCCAGTAGGAATACTTCTTCTTGCATGCTTCCAGGAGGATAAGAATTGCAACGCATGAAGTACTGTGGTCATAGGGTCACGACATTGGGCATTCCATACCATATTGTTTCGTTCCTCCCATATCGCCCAACAAATTGTCACCATTTTCACACGCATTTCTATTGGAACCGAGCTCCACAAATCAGCAATCCATGTTTGAATAGAGATAGCCCCCTCCAAACTCCAATCATCATTCAACACATGCCAGCAAACTTTTGTATAAGTACAATTTGCAAAAAGTTGAATTGCCGTCTCATAATCCTCTCCACATAAGGGACACATAGGGTCACAATCCACTTGTTTAATAATTAAGACGTCTTTAGTAGGAAGCCGCAATGTATTCAAAGCCCAGAAAAAACACTTAATCTTCGGAGGAAGCTTTAGATTCCACACCCCAGTCCACTCAAAACCCCCCACACTCACTCGCATCCCCTTCGCCATCCTATAAGCACTCTTTACGGAGTACAATCCACTTTCCTCCCAACCCCAGTACAAAGAGTCCCTCAAAGGTAAAGAGGTAGTAGGAATACTCAAAATAAGCCTCAAATCTCTCGAATTAAAAATATCCCGCACTACCTCATAATCCCAAGTAAACACATCAGTACAAAAGAGAGATCGAACACACGGATTGTTTAAATAACCAAGTTCCGGTGTAGAAATAAACGGGTTCTGGTCGTCCGGAAGCCACGGATCCCTCCACACTCTCACTGACTCCCCATCCCCTATCCTCCATCTCAATCCACCCCGTAACAACTCTCAGGATTTTCTAATACTAGACCACACAAAAGATGGGTTAGAGCCCGGTTTTGCATCAAAAAACGACACTTTAGGGAAATAACGAGCTTTAAGCACTTTTGTAACTAAAGCATTAGGTTGATTTATAAAGTTCCACCCCTGGTTTCCCAACATGGCTATATTCATTTCCCTCACCGACCGAAACCCCAATCCCCCAAATTTCTTTGTTTGACACAAATTATCCCAAGTACTCCATCGCATCCCTCCCCTCCCCCTCCGCTCACAACCCTACCAAAAAGAGTTCATTAATTTTTCAATATCATCACATAAACCTTTCGGAAGCAAGAAAACATTCATTGCATAATTGGGAATATTTTGAAGAACCGTTTTAAGAAGCACCTCCCTACCCCCTCTAGAAAGGAATTTATTCCCCCAATGCATAATCCTGCCTCTCACTTTCTCACGAATGAACCCCAATATTTCTTTCTTTTACCTTTCCACACACCCCGGTAACCCTAAATATCTACCCTGACCTTGCTGTTCATGCACTTCTAATGTCTCACAAACAGCCTCCTTATCCTCCCGACTCACATTTCGCCCAAAAACAAAAGACGTCTTATGTAATACCCCGTATTTTATTAACATTATTATTTTATCCTAAGGTATTGACATACATGAGTTATGATCTCTCGATACTTCAAAAGGATTTTTATAAGTAAGTATAGTTGTTATTAAGCTGCGAACCTACGTCCCGGTCACGAACCGTAAAAAAATTTTAGGAGCTAGTATTTGGACTTGTTTGTCCTAGGAAATGGATTTTTAGACACCATACTATTATTCTTGAATTTCCTATTGAATTAGATTAGCCCATAGCAGCTAAAAATTATTTGTGATCGTACATCGCGAAATTTCGCGGTGTACCGAACCTAGCCCATTTTTTTTTAATTTAGTTCGGGATAAATTTTGGTTTTGGAAAATATTCTATCTAAATTATTTTCTACCG
>NC_044927.1:14704378-14706673 GCF_003576645.1 Ipomoea triloba
TCATGGTTTAATAGTAATTATTAAATGTGAAGCATGATATGATAATTGTTGGTGATGATGCTACTATAATTAGAGGATAATTAGGCTTAGTTTCTAATCATGGTAATTTTTGACATTGATGATGGGTTAAGAGATCATAATTACGTTACTATATATATATATATATATATATTATATATATATATATATATATATATATATGCGAAAGTATATGTTTATACTGTTTAAAGTGCATAAGTGAGAAAGTAAAGAATGTGATAAAATGAAATTATGGTGTGAAGTTGGAGACTATTCCTTTTAACATTCACAATGGATTCACAAACAATGGGCCCTGAAGTGATTGGTGTTAACCACGTTGAGTAACCTTGTAGAAACATATCCAGGGTTACTAGAGCTAGTGACTAACCTGCGGGCTTGGAATCCCGACAAGGGGTGTGCACACTAAAGGTCCTAGATCTGCTTCCCCTAGTTGGAATAACTAGGTTGTGGTGAGGTGGTGGAAATGAGAAGGAAATGGTGGTGTTAATTGGAATATTTTTAACTTTATTATGGTAAAAGCTGGTTATTACTATTTAAATGCTTATATAATTATGACTGTGATGATGAGTATGATTATGGAGTACCGATGAGAATTGGATTGTAATATGGACTGAAATTTATGATAAGGAGTAAGATTAAGGATGTTAATATGAATGGTGCTAGGAATCGATTGATTCATAAATGGTTGACTATGGGTTCGTACCATTATAATAATAGTATTAAGAATGGATATATGTAGTGTTAGTGGAATTTATATAAGGGTATAACTAGGTAGATGGATTTCAAGTAAGAGACAGGTGAATGTTGATTCACTAAACACTTTTTGTACAAGTCTTCATTGTTAACTTATTTTCAGGTGAAATCTCATCAAATGGGTATAGTTACAAAACTCTCTTATGCGTGTTTTCAAACCTTTGTCTACTTTTAAATGACATTGGATTTCCTTACTTAGCCGTCGCGCTAACTACACTTCAATGTGTTCTTATCAGTTGCAGATTAGTGTGGACCCTTGTAGCCCAGCGAGCTCTGAACAGAAGGGAAGTACAAGTTGAGGTCTACTCTATCTTAGAATAGTTACTCTGGAAGGAGGACTTCCTTATGTATTAAGTTTGATATTGATGTTGTAGTTTGATGTTATTTTGAGGTTGTAAGTTTAGCCTTAACGTTTAGGTATAGGAGAGATACCTAAGCGTGGCGGTAACACCCAGTTTTCTGCTGGTTAGATGTAAGCTTCCGCGACGCATTAGCAGTGATTTTGTAATACAAGTAAGAGTTGAAAATTGGGGTGTTACATCTTCGGGCTTGATAAGTTTAGATCCTATCTTCTATTGTCAAAAGTAATAGTTTACACGGATCATGCGGCTCTTAGGTATTTGATGTCTAAGGCCGAAGCTAAACCGAGATTGATTAGATGGGTCCTTTTACTTCAAGAGTTTGATATTGAGATCAAAGATAAAAGAGGAAAGGAAAATGAGGCGGCGGATCATCTCTCCCGAATTGAGAATCCTAACTTAGGAGAGAAGAGTGCTACAATAGCGGAACTTTTTCCGGAAGAAAGGTTGTTTAAAGTGGATGAGGTGCCGTGGTAGGCGGACATTGCCAACTATATCGTAGGAGGAGTCATTCCGAATTACTTTGATGTGCACCAAAGGAGAAAATTTATAGCGGAAGGTAGACACTAATTTCTAGCTTTTTAATTCCATTTCTAGCTTTTGATTTGTTTTGTTGATTTGATCTTGAGTTTTGTTTTTGATATTGTATTGCACTTTGATTTTGATTCTAGTTTTCTTCCTTGTGATCAATTGCAATGATGATTTTGATTTTAAGTATGCTTGGCTAAAACTCTTGTGATTTGGATCAATTGAGCTTGTATGTATCTCTTGAATGCTAAATGTCTTGAATTAAGGTTTGAATGATGTTTAATGGATGCTTGATAGTGTTGTGGAGTGTTGTTGGGACTCTAGGACAATTTGGCCGGTTGTTTTAGGGAATTAGGGTAGAATCACTCACCTATGAGAGTAGGGAGTGATTTAGACCTCTCCAACCACTTTTCCTTCCCACCTTTGAGAGAAGGGGGATTGGAAGGCAAATGAAGCACATAAGGTGTTTGCTAAAATGCCTCTTTGAACTTAGGAGTTATGAGAGTAACCCTATTGTGTAGAAGAGAGTCCTTTGTCCATGAGAATGGCTTAGGTGTTTGTGGTTTTGCCTCAAGTATGTCCCTTAAGTGTTACCTCACCTTAACCTTTAGGAAAT
>NC_044927.1:14713060-14724564 GCF_003576645.1 Ipomoea triloba
TAATGAATGGTAGTTACGCTGTAACTACGAGAGAAGAGAAAGGTGTTAAGGGCTAGCTCTGAAGTATGCTAGCGAATTCGCTTTCTTGAGATGATTAGTAAGGAAATTTCCCTGTGATGAGGGACTGAAAGGAAAAATGATGAGTGGGAAAGATTAGAAGTTTTACAGCAGAAAAACTTATGATTTTCAATATCTATTTGTATTCTCAAATGATTTTTGTCCTATTAAATGGGAAAATTTCTTGGTAAGAAAGAATAAAGTTTTTAACATCTTGGTTTTCAAAACCTTTATTTAGTTTCGGGAAACCAATGGATTTCCTTGCTTAGCCGTTGTGCTAACTACACTTCAATGTGTTGTTTTCAGATGGAGTCCAGCGTTAGTTCTTGCAGCCCGACGAACTCCCCTAGTTCGTCGGAAGATGTGGGTCGTGGCATAGACTACGACGTTTTTGTGCAGCAGATGAGTGGTGCCGACCCTTATGCCCCTGGCTNTGATTTTCAATATCTATTTGTATTCTCAAATGATTTTTGTCCTATTACATGGGAAAATTTCTTGGTAAGAAAGAATAAAGTTTTTAACATCTTGGTTTTCAAAACCTTTATTTAGTTTCGGGAAACCAATGGATTTCATTGCTTAGCCGTTGTGCTAACTACACTTCAATGTGTTGTTTTCAGATGGAGTCCAGCGTTAGTTCTTGCAGCCCGACGAACCCCCCTAGTTCGTCGGAAGATGTGGGTCGTGGCATAGACTACGACGTTTTAATGTAGCAGATGAGTGGTGCCGACCCTTATGCCCCCGGCTATGCTCCTACAGCTCCCAATGACTCACTGGCAGTAGATAGTTTTCTTCCTATTCCTGAGGGTCCTGATGTACAAGCCACTTTTGGTTTTTACCCCATTGAGGTGCTAGTGGGAAGTAATCCCCTAGAGTTTATAGTTTATGAGGTGCTAGTGGGAAGTAATCCCCTAGAGTTTATAGTTTATTAGGTGCTAGTGGGAAGTAATCCCCTAGAGTTTATAGTTTATTACCTGCTAGTGGGAAGTAATCCCCTAGAGTTTATAGTTTATTACCCTTACCCGTGAAGTAATCCCCTAGAGTTTATAGTTTATTACCCTTACCCGTGGGACCCGAGTCCTCGCGAGTATTGGGAGGAGTGGTCTATGGTCATGGTCACTTCACGTTTCCTAGACCATATCACATGGTTCGAGGGGGAATGGCACCTGGTCTGGGGTGAGTTTACGGGTCCGGCGTATCGCCAGATTGAGTAAGCATGATACCCGGAAGGTCCGTAGGGGTTTATTCCTTTTTGTGTAAATGTTTTGTAGCCAGGGAAGTGACTAATCCTGAACTTATGTTTTGGCCCGTTGGGCAAAAACCTCGGTACATACTCTGTAAATATTTATATATATATATGTATGTATACTATCTCAAAATGAGTGGCTGTGTTTGTTGAATGAAGTTTCTGTTAGCCTGTGCACCTGTCGCGGGGTCTGTCAAGGGGATGATAGAGCTCGTTTTGGGTGTGGCGGAAGCACCTTGGGTTGTACGGCAAGCCAGACTCCNCATCGTGTGCTATAATTGGAGTCTTTTGAGCTTATTATCTGCTTAGAATATGTTAATTTGCATAACGGTGTAGCAAAAATAAGTTATGATGAGTATACGGGTGTGAAATGTTGTCCTCAGGGGATTGGAGGTTATGACACATAGTATGCAATTACAAGAAACTAGGCACTAATACTAAGAAATCAACAAGAAGCTAAGCAATCCACGAGTTGTAAGGTTAAGACAACTAAACAAAATATTAAAGAAAAAAACAAAACACATATGAATAAGTGGAAAACACAAAATAAATAAATAAATAAATATATATATATATATATATATATATATAATCTGCTCAAACTAGAGATTTAACAAGGGTAGCGTTCTCCTTACCCTCATTTGCAGTGGGAAACTGATTCGCTTTAACCTACCAAAAGAAATGCATAAGTTTAACATACAGAAAAGAAAATGTTAATATAAGCTTTGCATTTTCTTTAGCCCTATTTTCACAAGGAAGAAAATTAATATCAAACATTATACAAAATGAAACCGACCTCCATCTTCTTTATTTTGCCAACATTCTTTCCTCACAAAACATAACTAATATTCTATATTCCTATTAAGTTGTATCCAATAATTTTCTGAAAACCTTAGTCAAAAGTAAATTGTGCAATAACGAAATGATATACCATCGGCTAATCCACTAAGCAAAGTAAATATACTCTTTTCTTAGCAACATTTGGTTCATTTGGTTCATCAAGTGGAGTTGGGTTTCACCTTTGTGTGACCCCGCAGACATAGGAGGAATTCTCCGAACTCCGTAAACATGTTTTGGTTCATTTATTTTTCCTGCACTGTTTTAATTATCTATTTTTGTTCTTATACATAATTAAATACAAATAATTAGTTTCATTAAAAATCAAGTGGAAACCAGATAAGAATTCACGTTCATTCAAGACTCACAATTTCATAATTGGTATCAGAGCACGGGGACTTAATTTATTAGTCCAGAGATCTCGGTGCTTGTGTTTCTTGAACTCAAGAATTCACTTTATTCATGCGTTTGCAATAATTTTGTTCATCTGCTTTTGAACATACTAACTATTTGTTCAGTGTTTTAGGATGAATAAATGCCACAAGAATTAACACGGGCTAATTGCTCCTATTGGAAAGCTCGTACTAAGATGCACATTAAAGGTCAAGGCGAAATGGTTTGCAGGGCCGTACTAACTGATGAGAGCATCCCACCATGGCTGGTGTAGCTACAAATGATCATCATGTCCCTAAACTAGAAATTGAATAGACAGTATCTGAGATGACTCTGGCTAACTACAACAATAAGGCACTACATATAGTTTTTCATTAATGCACGAAGATTAGTTTATTCTTATTGCAGGTTGTGGTTCAGTGAAAGACGCCTAGGAAATATTAGAAACCACATACATAGGCACAAATTCTGTAAAGCGATCAAAGCTGCAGCTGGTCTAATTTGACTTCGAACAACTTAGAATGAAGGAAGTAGAATACATTGTAGACTTTCATGCTAGAGTACAAGAACTTGCAAAGCATGCCACTATTCTTTGAGAACCATTTCCTCAACCAAAGTTAATCAAGAAAATTCTCCGGTCTTTGCCACAACGTTTTTGAATGAGGGTAACTGCTATTTAAGAAAATGCAGGTTAGGAGAACAACACTGTTGCTAAATTAATAGGGAATGTACAAACATATGAGATTGAGATCGTCTCCGAATACACCAAAAAGGAGAAAAACATTGCTTTTGCTGCTGAAAAACTAGATTATGTATCTAATTTTTAGATGAGTCTAGTGATGATCCAGTAGTTTTATTAACTAAACAGTTCTCTAAGTTTTTGAAACAGGTAAAGTAAAAGAACAATGCACGTGGAGGTATGTTTCAAAATAAAACAGGGTCTAGCTCAAACTCATCAAAGAATCCACCAAAAACTCAATCGAAGGACAAATCCAAAAATAAGGGAATTCATTGTTATGATTGTGAAGGTTTCGGCCATGTCCAAGCGAAGTGTCCCACATACCTTAGAAGGAAAAAATCCATGACCGTTTTAACTTGGAGCGATGATGAACTTGAATCAGAAGCTCCTGAATATAATACGGAGGGTATTTCAGGGAATTTTGTAGCTTTTACCGCTGTGTTTGTCGCTGATCCATAAACTTAAGATGTTGTTGATTCATAATGTGGTGAATATACATCAGCTGGACAAAGAGCTACCAGTCCCCTCTTTGAACAAGAGTATAAGAAATAGCACTCAAAATGGGAAATCTTGTTAAAAGTTAATTGTTCTTTGTCTAGTCAGGTTAGACTGTTAGAAAATGCTCAAAAACTGTATATAAAAATCGAGTTTCCAATAGAGACCTACTGATAAAAGTAGGACTAGACTGTGAAACAAAGAGCTGGAAACGCTAAAGCGGAGAATCTAGATGATGGACAATACATGCACTCTAGATCAAATACTTGATTCGGGAAGGAAATCTACCACAAAGTCAGGTTTGGGATTTACTGGAGATCAAAATCACAACACGATTTTTGTCAAAGCTGCTGCTGCAGATGCAGATATACCAGAATCTAGCACAGCTCAACGAAATCACTTCAATGTAAGACAAACTAAACAAAATTATATGACTTCTAATCATGTTTGTCATCATTCCAAGTTACAAGGTCATACCAGGTTTGAATGCTTTTATTTTTGTAACGATCAAAAGGTCGAGAAATACACACACAAGCGCACTGCCCCATTTGTTAAACAAATATGGGTTACGAAAATTTACTTCATATCTCAGTTAATTCCAAAAGCATATCAAGGAAGGTAAAATAGTAATTAGCATATTTGCTGATTAAGAATTGCAATTAAGACTACAAGGTATGTATATTTTATTTTTTTTATTCCTTTATCACTAATACTGTTGTTAGTATTTCATGTATCTTGTATCAATCTAAAATAAAGTGTAAATTGTCATTTTGGTCCACAAACTATAGGGATCTTATAGATTGGAATCCACAATTTTCAAAAGTGTTAATTTAGTACCTTTGACTATTCAATTTTTATCAATTTTGGTCACTTCGGCCAAATTTCGCCGGAATAACTTAACTGCCCAATTAACGCTTAATCTGAGGGGCAAAATAGTCTTTTCCATTAGGTCCGAATTAACCAAACCTCGCTTCGGAGCAACAGCTCGACACTCTCGGTGCCACCGTCGAAATCCATCTAAATCCTTTCTTCGACTTTGAACCATACATCTCTCAGTTAGTGGACTAATTACCGTCAGTGAACCATACATCTCTCAGTTAGTGAACCAATTACCGTTTCAATAGTACAATTCTCCACGCCACGGTTGAAATCCATCATAATCCTTTCTTCGCCATTGTGGACATCTACTAACCGTTTCAATAGTACAATTCCATAGATGCTCTACCTCTAAATCTTTCTTCACCCATCTCGCAAATCTGAGCCTCAATAATTTGTTGCAGCAAGCCAATATTTTCATTGTCATCCCTGATATGGTAATTAGTGTATTTTATGCTTCATTGAAGATTTGGTGAAAGCCTGAGCAGGTAAGCTATTACACGAAGACTATACTTTGCTAGATAAATGGTAGCCAACGCCGCTATGTGGGCGGTGGCCTCCGCGCAGATCGTTATTCCAGCAAAAGATTATTTTGCCCAATGGAAAAGACTATTTTCCCCTCAGATTAAGCATTAATTGGGTAGTTAAGTTATTCCGGCAAAATTTGGTCGGAGTGACCAAAATTGATAAAAATTGAATGGTCAAGGTACTCAATTAACACTTTTGAAAGTCATGGGTTAGAATTAACAAGACCCCTATAGTTAGTGGACCAAAATGGAAATTCGCTCTAAAATAAATTTTGAGTTTTACTTTTTAATTCTCCTGAAATTGAGTCTACCATGAAAAAGTATCAATTTAAAATTCTACATTAAAACTTTAATTCCAATCTTTCTGCAAACTGGGACTTCCATGTATGTAAACTCTCAATTCAATTTATCTCTAATTATTTTAACCCGTATTGAATTTTTAAATTTAGTTTTTTATTAGGGATAACTGATATTAATTGTTTAGAGATATATCATTTGTAATTGACTAATATTGTCCGTTATTGTTTCAAGAACAGAATACTTCTCTTATCAATTTCAATCTTCCTAAAATAATTTCTAGTTTGGTAGAATTCAAAATTCCTCTTTAATTAAGATTCCTATTCTTTTGAGAATTACTTGTCCTACTTATCTTCAAACACAATTTTTCCCTAGTCTTTAATTACCTCCTAACGGAAATACTTGGTTTTCACCAAATTATTTTGAGAACAAAGAAATCAAATTTCTTCTTCCTCTTCTATAATTCATGGCTTCTCAAAATCCATTCTCTCTCTTTACTTCAAATGAAGAAAGATTGATTTTAGTCAGAAAATTTCTTAAGGGAGATACAGATACTGATCATTCTGCTAAATGGAAAATTGCTCTCGCTTTTGCATTAAACCATGAACTAATGGAAGAACTCACAGGTAAAGAATCAAAATTAATCTTGTCTATAGCGAGAAATTTCTTAGATAAACCATGGATGTTGTCGGAAGATTCCGAAGACGCTATTGCGACCACCACCATTGCCGCTACCACTGTTTTATCAACCACCATCATTGCCAGTTGCATGTCTCCACTACCACCGCCAGAACACTTTGCCATAGCCACTGATAGCCGCACCTTACCACCACCGCCTAGAGCAACCTTTACTGATTCCTCCCAGTATGCCTCCCTGCAACCCCTAACCGACGGTGCCATAGCCTCTGCCCAGTCCACTACCAACACAGTTCACACCGCCATCGCACACTCCATCTTCGACAAAGAAATCCAAAAATCCTCCGACAAATCGTTTACTAAGAATGTTCAATCTGCAAAACTTGAAACACTCTCCGGGTATATCTTCTCTTCCACTGAATTCTTTTTTATCATCAGGTTCAATTCTTGCTTCTAAAGTGTCTTTACCTTTTTTATTGTCTAATTTGCCGGAGATAAAATTTGGTTCCATAACATGCCATATGCCTACTGAGTTTAAATCCTCTACATCTGAAGTTATTTCCACTCAAAAATTGTCTATGCATATGTCTGAAAATAGTGATTTGATAAATCTTTCAAATACTGCACCAGTGTCTATCCCATCACTGTCTAGGTCATGCAAATTTTCTCCTTGTTTGAAAATTTATCTACAAATTTTAAAATTCGGGATGTGTCTCTATATGTTGATTTACTTACTTCATCTATGTCTCATACTTCTCCTAGAGTTTCTATCCATGAGGTAAAACCAATTCTGAATGTGTCTGATGACCCATCTTCAAAATTGTGAGTTTCTATGCCTATATTGTCAGTCCATATCCAGTATCAACAGGTTCCCATTGCTAGTCGTACCAGAAAAAAGAATGCAAAAATGCAGGGCACTCCAAGTGTTGTTCCTATAGCCTCTTCAGTCAAACGAAAATTGATTATGGATATTGATCTAGACGATGAATTGAACCACTCTCTAAGAATCAAAAAATTTCTTCCACGAGTCTGACGAGTGGAAAGGAACCTGTTCCACCTAGGAGTCCACAGCCTACCGCCTCTTCCTCTCACCCTCTTCTATTTCACAAAGACTTGAATATCGTGTGAAAATTAATAAAGAGAGACCCTTACTGCTTTATTTAGCGTGAGATTGACATAGAAAACTTCACTACTTGTTGCAATCTTGTTGATCTTCTTCATTCTCAAAATTTGATGCAAACTGTGACAGATGTGGGCCCGTACTATGATTTGGTGACATGAGAATTCTTCACTACCATAAAATCTACATTAGAAAACATTGGTATAATTTTAGTCCAAATTCTATTATTGATTTCTATGGTAGGATAGAGATTGACAAGCATTTTCTCCCTGAGTTTGATCTCATTGCATCTACAGTAACTCACTCACATGATTCTACTTGGCGAAAGAGGGATCAGAAGAAAGTTGGTGATCTTGAGTCTCGCTTCCTTACCTCAAGTTATGCTATTCTGTTGCGTCTTGCAATGAACAACTTTTTGCCCACTGTTGCTACTCATTATATTTCCAAGAAGATGGCACCTTACTGTTCAAGATTCAAAATCGTATTGAGTTTGATTTGGGGGAGATGATATTTAATCATATCATGAATTTTCTACCAGGCAAATAAAACAAAGTATTTCTTCCTTTTCTTTTTTAGCTTAATTTATGATATTCTTTACAAGCAGGGATTTCAGAAATACCAAGACGAGGAAGAAAAGACTATTGGATCCAAGTATGTTATGGACAAGCGACTATTTCAGAGATCCCACTTTGATGATTTTTCTTTTCCTAGTTTTATTGTTGTTGCTGCTTCCGAAGGCACGTCTGTGTCTGTTACTGCTCCTAGTGTGTCTACAAATGTTGCTGTTGTCCGACTTAGATTGAATAATGCACATTCTGTTCTTGCTAATTTGCAAACTACTGTTGTGCAAGTTGAGAAGATGGTGCTGGATGATACACTACTTCTACATTCCCTTGAAAATGAAGAACAAGTTGTTGCTTCTACTAGATGATCACAGATGCTCCCTTAGTCAATTATGGAAAAAAGGGAGTTTAATTATTGAGGGGGAGCTTGCAAAGCGAATATGGTAACACTTTATAATTTTTATTAGTTGGTGAACAATTCTACTCTTTCATTGCTGGATATTGGAATATTCGTTTACATAGTTAGATGGATTGGTTGGATGGATGATGAAATAATTATTATTTGAATGGATGCTAGCATGTTGAATGATGGTTGAATGATGAATATTTTATTATTTTTCTGATTATTGTTTAACTTTGCCTTAAGAATGTATGTGTTTAGTTTTGACAAATAATTGCCAAAGGGGGAGATTGTAAGTGAAAATTAATTTGCATAAAATAATTAATTGACAATATGTTTGTCAAGTTATTCTAAGAATAATTTAGTTGTGTTGGTCTTCATTAATAGATACAATTAATTGTATTCAAAAAAAAAAAAAAAGATACAATTAATTATGCCTAAAGTCTAAGATTAATTATGTTTAAAGCTTAAAGGAGTGGTTGGTGTTTGTTGAAGCAAAATACCTTCTCGGTTTCTTTAATATTGGTTTTAATATGTAAAGTGTGTTTGTAAAGTTTATAAAGACTTATTTTATTTTAGATGATTATCTAGATTAATAGGTCTGTGATGTAAGCTGATGTCCTTCAAGAAGTAGAAGTCTGACTTATTTTATGAGTTAATACCCAATATACTCCTCGACTATAGTGGTTTTATTCAATTTAGTCCTAAATGACTTTTTGTCCTTAATTTAGTCCCCGACTTTGATGGTTTTACACAATTTGGTCCTTTTGTTAAAAATTCTGTTAGTTGACTGTTAGAAATATGGCCATAATGGTAATTTCTCATCATTCATCCCATTTGGGATGATTCCTTATTCTTCCCCTTATTAAGATCAACGCAAAAATGCAAATTTTCATACCAAATCAACTTCAACCCTAAATAAATAAATACAGAGTAAATAAATATTTGGGTATAAAGATTTACATTTCTNAGATGTGGGCCCGTACTATGATTTGGTGACATGAGAATTCTTCACTACCATAAAATCTACATTAGAAAACATTGGTATAATTTTAGTCCAAATTCTATTATTGATTTCTATGGTAGGATAGAGATTGACAAGCATTTTCTCCCTGAGTTTGATCTCATTGCATCTACAGTAACTCACTCACATGATTCTACTTGGCGAAAGAGGGATCAGAAGAAAGTTGGTGATCTTGAGTCTCGCTTCCTTACCTCAAGTTATGCTATTCTGTTGCGTCTTGCAATGAACAACTTTTTGCCCACTGTTGCTACTCATTATATTTCCAAGAAGATGGCACCTTACTGTTCAAGATTCAAAATCGTATTGAGTTTGATTTGGGGGAGATGATATTTAATCATATCATGAATTTTCTACCAGGCAAATAAAACAAAGTATTTCTTCCTTTTCTTTTTTAGCTTAATTTATGATATTCTTTACAAGCAGGGATTTCAGAAATACCAAGACGAGGAAGAAAAGACTATTGGATCCAAGTATGTTATGGACAAGCGACTATTTCAGAGATCCCACTTTGATGATTTTTCTTTTCCTAGTTTTATTGTTGTTGCTGCTTCCGAAGGCACGTCTGTGTCTGTTACTGCTCCTAGTGTGTCTACAAATGTTGCTGTTGTCCGACTTAGATTGAATAATGCACATTCTGTTCTTGCTAATTTGCAAACTACTGTTGTGCAAGTTGAGAAGATGGTGCTGGATGATACACTACTTCTACATTCCCTTGAAAATGAAGAACAAGTTGTTGCTTCTACTAGATGATCACAGATGCTCCCTTAGTCAATTATGGCAAAAAGGGAGTTTAATTATTGAGGGGGAGCTTGCAAAGTCGGGGACTAAATTGAGCACACAAAAAGTCATTTAGGACTAAATTGAGTAAAACCACCATAGTCGAGGACTATATTGGGTATTAACTCCTTATTTTATTTTAGATGACTATCTAGATTAATAGATCTGTGATGTAAGCTGATATCCTCCAAGAAGTAGAAGTCTTGTTCATTAGTTTAGGAAAGAGTTGTAAATCTTATTGGAGATGCCCCTAGCTAGTGGGGTTGGCTGAGTCGAACCACTGTTAATTAAATCGGTTTACCTGTAAACCCTCGGTTTTTTCGACAAAGTTAAGGTTCGAGAATATTGATGTAAAATTTTTTTAGCTATGACGTTTAAGAGAAGACTGTTCGGTGCTCGAAATAATTTTTTAGGATTAGTTATCGATAAGCTGCGAACTACGTACCGGTCACGAACCGAGAAAATTTTAAGGATATAGATTCAGTTCGAATTTTCTAGAATTTGGATTTTTAAGTATCATACGATTAAGCCTGAAATTCTAGTTAGTTCAAGGGAATTTTTAAATGGACTGTAAGGGATAAATTATTACGGACTCTGTACCTAAATTTAGCGGAATACCGAAAATTCCCAAATTGGTGATTTGCGACGGGAATATTTTTAGGATAATTTTGGTATTAGAATTTTCCCGAATTAAGTTATAATCCTCCGAACATTCATCTGATTTAAGCATAAACTGGCCAATTAGATTTGAGATCTTGTAAGGACTCCATGGGGTGTTGACATGTGGCAAGTAAATCTAAGCTTGGATTGAGCAATTAATGAAGCATTAATGAAGGTATGGCCTAGTTGCACTTGTTACTTGATCTTCAAGAACAATATCACACAAGATCACATGATCATCTCTCTCTCTCTCATTTTCGTGAGACACACTTAGGGGAAGAAGAAGAGAATTATTTTAGCTTAGTCTTCCATTGTGATCCAAGAACACCTTAGGCATTTCTTCAATTCCAAGAGCTCAAGAAGTTCAAGAACTAAGACTTAAGCTTGAACTTAAGATTTATGGAAACATTATATTATGGTGTTTTACTAGGATCTTTGGTGAAGGAACCCAAGGAAGGCACCATCAACTAAGTACGGTTTAAAGGTTTCTACAAGGTAAGGAATCCCTTAAGTTGGCCCAATCACTTGAAGGTAGACAATTGCTAGGAAATTACATGATTAGGAATTTTTACATGAAAATTATGTGCTATGTTATAGATCTAAAAGTTGGCTCAAATTCTCTACCTTGATTTTTGGTAAATTTTACTAGGCATGTCATAGCTAATTTATGCATGTATATGTTGTATTTATGCCCATATAGGCTTATACTTGTGAAAATAGTGAAAAGAAATAAGGATAGTCTCTGGCAGTAACTTCCGAGATTTATTGGGAAAAATCGGTAAGGTATTTTGATCCCATTTTTTTTGACATGTATCTATAAGTGTAGAACCTGCATATAAAAATTTCATAATGATGGAGTA
>NC_044927.1:14724589-14730370 GCF_003576645.1 Ipomoea triloba
TTATCTAGATTAATAGGTCTGTGATGTAAGCTGATGTCCTTTCAAGAAGTAGAAGTCTGACTTATTTTATGAGTTAATACCAATATAGTCTCGACTATAGTGGTTTTATTCAATTTAGTCCTAAATGACTTTTTGTCGTGTAATTTAGTCCCCGACTTTGATGGTTTTACACAATTTGGTCCTTTTGTTAAAAATTCTGTTAGTTGACTGTTAGAAATATGGCCATAATGGTAATTTCTCATCATTCATCCCATTTGGGATGATTCCTTATTCCCCTTATTAAGATCAACGCAAAAATGCAAATTTTCATACCAAATCAACTTCAACCCTAAATAAATAAATACAGAGTAAATAAATATTTGGTATAAAGATTTACATTTCTGCGTGGATCTTAATAAGGGGAAGAAGCAAATGGGACGAAGGATGAGAAATTACCATTAGGACCTATTTCTAAGCGTCAACTAACAGAATTTTTAACAAAGGACTAAATTGGGTAAATCTATCAAAGTCGGGGACTAAATTGAGCACACAAAAAGTCATTTAGGACTAAATTGAGTAAAACCACCATAGTCGAGGACTATATTGGGTATTAACTCCTTAAAACCACCATAGTCGAGGACTATATTGGGTATTAACTCCTTAAAACCACCATAGTCGAGGACTATATTGGGTATTAACTCCTTATTTTATTTTAGATGACTATCTAGATTAATAGATAACTCCTTATTTTATTTTAGATGACTATCTAGATTAATAGATCTGTGATGTAAGCTGATATCCTCCAAGAAGTAGAAGTCTTGTTCATTAGTTTAGGAAAGAGTTGTAAATCTTATTGGAGATGCCCCTAGCTAGTGGGGTTGGCTGAGTCGAACCACTGTTAATTAAATCGGTTTACCTGTAACCCCTCGGTTTTTTCGACAAAGTTAAGGTTCGAGAATATTGATGTAAAATTTTTTTAGCTATGACGTTTAAGAGAAGACTGTTCGGTGCTCGAAATAATTTTTTAGGATTAGTTATCGATAAGCTGCAAACTACGTACCGGTCACGAACCGAGAAAATTTTAAGGATATAGATTCAGTTCGAATTTTCTAGAATTTGGATTTTTAAGTATTATACGATTAAGCCTTTTTCTAGAATTTGGATTTTTAAGTATTATACGATTAAGCCTGAATCTAGAATTTGGATTTTTAAGTATTATACGATTAAGCCTGAAATTCTAGTTAGTTCAAGGGGAATTTTTAAATGGACTGTAAGGGATAAATTATTACGGACTCTGTACCTAAATTTAGCGGAATATCGAAAAATTCCCAAACTTGGTGATTTGCGACGGGAATATGTTTAGGACAATTTTGGTATTAGAATTTTCCCGAATTAAGTTATAATCCTCCGAACATTCATCTGATTTAAGCATAAACTGGCCAATTAGATTTGAGATCTTGTAAGGACTCCATGGGGTGTTGACATGTGGCAAGTAAATCTAAGCTTGGATTGAGCAATTAATGAAGCATTAATGAAGGTATGGCCTAGTTGCACTTGTTACTTGATCTTCAAGAACAATATCACACAAGATCACATGATCATCTCTCTCTCTCTCATTTTCGTGAGACACACTTAGGGGAAGAAGAAGAGAATTATTTTAGCTTAGTCTTCCATTGTGATCCAAGAACACCTTAGGCATTTCTTCAATTCCAAGAGCTCAAGACTAGTGTCAAGAACTCGGTTTTGAATCCCTCTAAGACTTAAGCTTGAACTTAAGATTTATGGAAACATTATATTATGGTGTTTTACTAGGATCTTTGGTGAAGGAACCCAAGGAAGGCACCATCAACTAAGTACGGTTTAAAGGTTTCTACAAAGGTAAGGAATCCCTTAAGTTGGCCCAATCACTTGAAGGTAGACAATTGCTAGGAAATTACATGATTAGGAATTTTTACATGAAAATTATGTGCTATGTTATAGATCTAAAAGTTGGCTCAAATTCTCTACCTTGATTTTTGGTAAATTTACTAGGCATGTCATAGCTAATTTATGCATGTATATGTTGTATTTATGCCCATATAGGCTTATACTTGTGAAAATAGTGAAAAGAAATAAGGATAGTCTCTGGCAGTAACTTCCGTGATTTATTGGGAAAAATCGGTAAGGTATTTTGATCCCATTTTTTTTTGACATGTAGATCTATAAGTGTAGAACCTGCATATAAAAATTTCATAATGATGGAGTAGTATAAGTATGGTTTTCGCATATTTTTCTAAAACTGGTCCAGAGAGAAAAAACAGCACACTGCCAAGGGCAAAAAGGTAATTTTCTGTGTTTATTCGTGGATCAAAATGACCAAAACTTTTTATGGACATCAAGTACTATAAGTTGGGGTTCTACCATAAAATTTCAAGTGAAAAAGAGTTCGGGAACTATTTTTACCGACTCAATCTTTCGGACTGCGCCAAGCTGAAATTTTCTGAAAAAGGATGGTTAGAAACAATTTTGACAAATATTATTTTTGTGCATTATATTAACGTGGAAAATAATTATGTTTTGAACATTATTGTGACTCCTGTACTTGAATTTCTGTGATAGAACTAACACTAACCAAGGTGTGTGTTTTGGGGAAATATACTTGAGGAAGTATAATGGTTATGGAGTCGTGTAATAATACTTAATGAATGTGAGGGAGTCTGTATGATTAATCGGTACTGCAGAGCGAAGTTTCTTCGCTGAGTGAAATGGTGAGGGGTCTGTACGATTAATCCATACTGCAGAGCGAAGTCTATTCGCTGAGTGAACATGTGAGGTTTTGTATGATTGATTCATACTGCAGAGCGAAGTCTATTCGCTGAGTGATGTGTGAGATTTTGTATGATACTGCAGACGAAGTCTATTCGCTGTATGTATTCGCTGAGTGATGAGATTTGTATGATTGATTCATACTGCAGAGCGAAGTCTATTCGCTGAGTGATGTGTGAGATTTTGTATGATTGATTCATACTGCAGAGCGAAGTCTATTCGCTGAGTAAAGTTGTGAGAACTAACTGTCGGGTGTCTCGAACAGTAGTGTGGGTGTTGTGTTTCTCACGTGTGAATTAATGGCTATGTTATGTGCCGGAATTACTTATATAATGTGGAATTGCTTGCTGTTAGAGTGATTGCAAGTAGACTGCGACTGTTGGGTAACGTTTATCTTACTTTACTTATTATTGTTGCTGTTTTCGAAACCTTTGTTTACTTTCGAGTGACAATGGATTTCCTTACTTAGCCGTCGCGCTAACTACACTTCATTGTGTCCTTTATTAGATGCAGTCTAGCGTGGGCCCCTATGGCCGATGAGCTCTGAATAGGATGGGAGTCAAGGTGTAAGATTACTCTATCCTAGAATAGACACTCTGGAAGGATTATTTCCATACGTACATATCTGGATATTGATATGGTTATTTGAGGTTGTAAGTTTAGCCTTAGCGTTTAGGTATAGGAAAGATACCTAAGCGTGGCGGTAACACCCAGTTTTCTGCTGGTTAGACGCTTCCGCAATGTATTATATTTTAAGGATTTTTTAATAAATCCAAGATGTGAAAATTGGGGTGTTACATTACCTCTCTCTTTTATCGTTTGAAGAGGTCACTTAGAAATACAAAAGCCGGTTTCTAACTAGGATTGTGATATGTGTTGATATTGCCTTATTCGTATTTAATTTGACATGATTATTTATAAATTTTGTTGAGTGTCGATCAATTACTTATATATATACATGATTTTTATCGAAAATAAATTTTTTTGATCACTTAAAATTGTATCAAATATAATCATGTTTTATTCTTTGTCTTCCATTCCCCCATCAAATAGTTTTTCTATTACCACCAAATTGATTTCAAGAATCAAAGATACTCTAAATATAATAGGATGAATCAGTAAAATTGAAAGTACGGTATAAACATGAGATATATGTAACTTTAATTTTTAATAGAAACTACAGCAAAAAAATTACAAATAAAGTTTTTAAGAATTCAAACTCAAGAAAGAAATTCAATAAGGAAGTAGGTAATTAAGTTTTGTTAGATCTATTGAATTTCACATGACTATTGACCAACTGTCCTGCAGCTATGGCAAATATGAGGAAGAGTTCCACGGCCAACACAGCTCCGGCAACGATTGCGGCTAATTGCCTAGAGTAGGGGTACTTCTCTCTGTTATTGGAGTATATATGCTAAGTCGAAACAATCTTAAATTGGTGTACTTCTCTCTGTTATTATTTTACTCGCGATATATTTTATTATCAATTGCCTACACTCACGACTAAATGGAAAGAATAGTCCCACAATGCGCAATACACAAACTGAGGAACCAAAAGTATAAAACTTATAAAAAATTTTGCTCTAAATTTATGAAGCGACACCTTCACTATCATTTCTTGAAAAGCATAAATTTTTAACAACTTTTCATTCTGACAATCCCAAGTAGTAATCATAAATTTAGATTTAAAAAAGAAAATTCAATCACCATTTGAGGTGATCAAAAAGAGGTTAGAAATTCCAACCACTTTCATTTAGTTGCCGGAACACGTTTGTTAAAATTTACGAGAAGGATTTTTGTAATAAAGAATTAATACTTAGTTTTTATCCATTAACTACTGTAACACCCCGGCTCGGCTATACCGTACATCCGGAGTAGTTACCGCCACACCTAGACTAAACCCAGCCAAGACCAGACAGAGTTCACTCTAGGTGCACAGGCTAACAAGAAAACTATTTCACATCATCATCATCATTACCCAACATATCTTCATACATATATATATAGATGAGCAAAAGGGGTAGCTACACTAACTACCAGAATATATACAAGAGTTTAATTACAACTTACTAGCCAGCTAAGTTCATCATGGCTACAAAAGATACATGTACACAAAAAAAAGGGTTCCTCCCATAACCTTTCTAATCAGTCATCCTCTTCTAAGGGGCGGTACTCCGGTTCGGAGTACGTCCCCCATACAAGATGCCAGTTGCCCGCAACCCAGGTGAGATGATCCAGGAAGTAACTAGGAGTGTACATCATGGACCACTCATCCCAATGTTCCAAAGGAGCGAGATTCCACGGACAGGGATAAAAGACAACAAATTCTAAGGGATCACTCCCTTCCAACACCTCTACCGGAAAAGACCCAAACCTAGACCTGGCCCTATCCAGAAAATTTGGCTGGCTACTGCGAACCGGGATACGAGAGGGTGTAGTTGGGTAAGTCGGAGGAGGACTGTACGGTGGGGAAGGAATAGCAGGAACATAAGCCGGAGCTGGAGAGTCAGGAGCGAATCCAGGAGCATACGGGTCGACATCAACTAAGTACTGTACATAATCATCATGATCGTAGATAGGGAACTCCAACTCGGAAGGATCCGAGTCAGGTGGGCTACACGAGCTTACCCTAGACATCTGTTAAGAACACAACGAAGTGTAGTTAGCACGACGGCTAAGTAAGGAAATCCATTTGTCACTTAAAAGTAGACAAAGGTTTGAAAACATAGATAATCTAAAAGCTTTATAAAGTTTTACCATGATTTGAAAATCTGCCTGTAACGAAACGATTTATAGATAGTATAATAGCGTATAAACGTTAAATCATATAAAGCTTTTCTCAAATAAGAATGAAGTCATAACTTGCCACTCAAAAAAATTTTCATGCCCTTTTCAGACAAGTTTGCAAAATTTCACATTTCCAGGAATTTCATCATTTGCAAATAGAACCGCAGCTCTAATATTTATAATAATCTGAACCGCAGCTCAGAGTAACAA
>NC_044927.1:14730395-14738044 GCF_003576645.1 Ipomoea triloba
TTAATCGTTGGGGTCCAAACAGATAAAGTTTCGGTAGAAAAAATTTAAACAGGAATAATTTTGAAACCAAAAATTTATCCCAGACCGAAACTTGAAATTGGGCTAGGTTCGGTACACCGCGGAATTTTAGGATGTACGTTCAAATCTTTTTCTGCTATGGGCTGATTTAATTGAATTGGAAATTCAATATTAATAATGGTGTCTAATAATCATTTCCTAGGATAATCGGGTCCGAATACTAGTTCCCAAAATTTTACGGTTCGTGACCGGCACGAACGATCGCAACTTAATAACAACTATTCTTCCTAAAAAAAAATTCTCTTGAAGCCTCGAGGGACTATTTCATGAATGTCATAGCTTAAGGAAATATTTTTCGAACCTTAGTCTTACGAAAATGCCGAGGGGTTACAACTACAATGCATGCTATTTTTATTACTCGGTATTAGTTATCAACTCTTAAACTAACGGAATTTAGTCCATTGAAATTTTAAATCACTTTAAATTAATCTATAATATAAAAATGTTATTATTATTATAATATTTTGTATAGGGGTATTTATGCATTTTAAAACATATATTTAATTTGTAATCATTAAACAATCAAACTAACAGTTTAAATTCTGTTCCATTTCCCATTGAATAGTATTTGGATCCATTTCCACCAAATAAAATTCATTTCAGAATCAAATATACTGTAAATATAATAGGATGGATCAGTAAAATTGAAAGTATAAACATGAGATATGTAATCCAGTTTAATTTTTAATAGAAATTACAACAAATAAAGTATTAAATTAAAGAATCTAAAGTGAAGAAAGAAATTGAGGAAGTAGGTAATTAATTAAGCTTTGTTAGATCTATTGAATTTCATATGACTGTTGACCAGTTGTCCTGCAGCTATGGCAGACATGAGGGAGAGTTCCCCGGCCAACACAGCCCCGGCAACGATTGCGGCTAATCGCCTAGAGTTGGCTCCGGGTTCGACTTTGCTAGCACCCTTCACTCCTAAGAGATTCAAGCATGCTGCCTGAGAAGCAAGTTGGGTCCCACCTCCCACCGTGCCTACCTCAATAGAAGGCATGGTTACAGAAATATGAAGGTCTTTCCCATCGTTAACTGCCTCCATCATGGTTATACAATGGGAGCTTTCAATGTTTTGTGCGGGGTCTTGTCCTGTGGCGATGTAGACGGCGGAGACAATATTGGCGGCGTGGGCGTTGAATCCCCCAAGAGCACCGGCCATGGCAGAGCCAGTGAGATTCTTGAGCATGTTGAGCTCTACTAAGGAAGCAACCTCTGTTTTTAGTACTTTCTTGACTATTTCTTCCTTTATTATGGCCTCGCAGACGACCGACTTTCCGCGGCCTTCAATCCAATTCACCGCCGCAGGTTTCTTGTCGGAGCAAAAGTTTCCGGAGATTCCGATGACATCCATGTCAGGGAAGTCGGTGAGGAGGAAATCCAATACGTTTTGGACGCCCTTAGAGACCATGTTCATCCCCATGGCGTCTCCGGTGCTGCATGTGAATCTCATATAGAGATTCTTTCCAGCAATAGCGCATTTGATGCTCTGAAGCCTAGCAAATCGGCTGGATTTGTTGAAAGCTCCGGCTATGGTCTCGAAACTTAGAGGATCCTCCAAGTAGAGCTTCAACTGAGCGGCTCTTTTGGCGGTGGAGAATCTCACCACCGGAGCTCGAGTCATCCCGTCCCTCAACAGCACACTGGTGGCGCCACCAGAGGCATAGATGGCTTTGCAACCCCGGTTGGTGCTGGCCACCAAGCAACCCTCCGTGGTGGCCATGGGGACTGAGTACTCTTCACCGTCGAGCAAGAGGGGCCCTGCAATACCTACCGGAATCTGCACATACCCAACTGGCATCTCGCAACACTGACCCAGAATCGATTCATAGTCAAAATTCTCCAAGGGAAGTCCGTCTAGAGACTTGCCGGTTATTCTCTCCAGCGCCTCCCGACGAATGGCTGCCGCCCTCTTGCAATCCCCTAACTTAGATTCCAGGGAGTAGGAAGGAACCCGACCTTCAACAACACCTTTTACTATCTCCTCGTCCTCTTCCGATAATATTATTATTGGATCAGATTTGACATCTGGGACTTTTTTCTTGAGTTTTTCTTCTTCTTCTTCTTCTTCTTCTTCATTTTCCTGTTCTTGAAGAGGATGGGCGAAAAATCCCAACAGGTAAAACAAGGAAATCGCCAAAGCCAGAAGGGCAGCCATCTCAGAGCTTGAGACAACATGGAGAGGCTTGGAGTGACGGATCTTATCGCGCCAGCTAACAAGCAGGAAATAGACTGCCGTGAAGAAAACAGCGTTTGTAAGGTACAGAAGCAGTGGGGTGGCGTTGGAAGTTGGATTTTCAGAGAAAGAATCCAATTTGGTTGATTTCTTATGTTTCACCGGAGAAGTGGAAGTGGACGCCGGAATTTCCATCTTTTTCAACTCCATAATGTTGATTGCAACTTTATTTGTTAGGTGTTGGTGAATATGTTCGTTGCTCTTACCAACATATATATTTATAGTTATAGCTAGATGAATTTTTTTATTAAAAAAAAAAAGTAAATATTCTATATTTATGTAGTTTCTAGGAAATGATAAGTGAGCGGCTGGGAGACACAGAAGTTGGAATGTATAGGTGGCGGCTAGTTATCTTCAACAAGGTTGGGCTAGCGTGCTTGACTGCAGCCATTATGTTTATCTATTAGGACGCCATAGTGTTAAATACATGCATTTTATTGATTCAAAAGTCACAAGTCAAAGTAGTTGTCTAGTAGTAGACTAGTAGTGTTGCTAACTTGCAACGACTAGTCGTTATTGTTCCTTTCTAGCTATTAGTTTGGCTCAATTTTTAATTTCTTATTCTGAAAATTTTTTCTACTTTTTAAATGATAAGAAAATATGATAAGTAATTCAATTTGGAAACGGAAGGAAATATAAAAACAGTTGAGTTGGGCTTCTTGTGCGCGGTGATGAGCAAAGGTCTGAATACTGGGGCGGTGCACGGTGCGCGTTTCAGTGTTCAACCTCTCAAATACTGGGGTTGGGGATTCACCCGGTGTCGGCCGCAGCATTGAATATTGTTCATGGCAAAATAATTGTATATTATAATCCTAATTCAGGATCATTTATATATACGTGCCAAAACATTTTTTCCTTTAAAAGATGAAATAATCACAATCTTCCTTTTAGGATGATCGAAAAAAAAAAAACTTTAAAAAACTTAAAATTTGATAAACAAAATGCATTCACGTTTTTATTATTATTATGAAACTAGTATGATACCCGTGCGATGCACGGACTAACAATTTGAAATATTTAAATTATTTTCATATATGAAAATAAGATATTAGATTTATTCATTTATATAGTTTTGTTGTTTAATAGTTATGTTGATTTGATAAAGTTATGAATATAGATATTTGCAATTAAAATATGAATTGATATTTAAGATGGGTAATTAGTTAAAAGAAAATTTTTTAATTAAAATTTTCAATACAAATTATTTAAAATTACAAATTATTAAAAACTTCTTGGTAAATTATATTATTAGTTGAAGTATAATTTCTTCTAGAGTTACCGCAAATACAAATTTTGAGACCTTTGGGATGGTTAACTCTAGATGCAACAATATACAATTGAGTATCGACAAAAATTGGTTTCCTTAATAACAATTTAACATGAGATCATATTTACTACTTTGCCCTTGACTTTTATTAATAGACATTGCATATGAAAGCGTTAACCGAAGTTTTCTTCCTTGTGATTTGAATGGCAATCTTATATATTTAAATAATAAAATTAGTGATGAAATTATAATCAATTCTAATATTTGAAAGTATACATTTATTTAAAATTATAAGATTTATATATTCGTGTATGTTGAAATTAATTACTTAAAAATTATATTAGGAAAAGTCTTAATTACCATAGTAAGATTGATATTATTTTAAGTAAAAAAAATACAATAATCAAATGAAAGAAATCTCTATGTTTAATTACCGTAGTAAGATTAAAGTGTTAAATACAGGTTTTTTTTTTTTTTGAAAATTTAAATACATGTTTGCAATTATGAATAATATGTGTGTGTTTAATTTCATTTAATTATAGACTTAATATGTGTATATTTAATTTTCCTTAATTATGTCCAAATATGTGTATGTTTAATTTCATTTAATTATAGACAGAATATGTGTATATTTAATTTTCTATAATTATGTCCGAATATGTTTTTGTTTAATTTTCTTTAATTATTCCGTTATATGTGTACCATTAATTCCTTAATTGATTAGATAAAATCTATATAACGGAAAGTATAAAAACAGTTTAATAAAAGTATAATGTGTGAATTAATTTCTTAATTACCATAATTATAGGATTTTATTCAAAAGTAACCATTAGCATAATTTTATATTTGTAATAATATGTGAATTGAAATAATTTGCATAATTGTATGGACGTAATAATATGTGAATTATTTGTAGGATATTACCAAATCAATCTATCACTAAATCAATCAAAAACATTTTAAAAATCTAATTTATTCTTAGTTGTTTATTATTATAGTACTTATATTTATTCAATTTTTATTTAAATTTAACAAATACCTCCTCTTATGCATACCAATTTATATCAACTGATAAAAACAATTAACACAATTAGCTATCATCTATCTATCACTAAATCAATCAATTATTAACTACTTAAGCCTATTTAAAGCATACTTAAGAAATGACAACTGTAAACTCTTGAACAATTCTTGGAAGACATTGGGATCCTGTGATCCAAAAAATTGTAACCTAGTATGAAGCTGAGTTTGATCAGCAAGCATTATCTAATCTTTGGCTTTTGTGGGTTTCAAAAATCATTACTGCAATTCCACATGTTCCCCAAATGACGTAGTAAGGCCACACTTGATTAACTAATACTATGAGTGCATGATAATCATATACTATATAGAGCAAGTTAATTAACTATCTTCCCGAAGTCCCATCTATTCAAGTGTCATATCTTCCCACTCCCATCCATGACAAAGGCAAAGAATTGATTGATGATGTTTTGAAGGTCTTATCAATGGTGCCCAAAGCACAATACCTTTTATTCACTTCACTTTATGAGCTTGAAGTTCGCGCCATTGACGCTATAAAGCAAAGCTTAAATTTTCTTCTCATCCACACAATCAGCCTTGCAATTCCCTACTTCAGCGCCATAGACAAAACCCCTTGTAACACCCCGGTTCGGCTAACACCCCGGTTCGGCTATGCCGTATCTCCGGAGTAGTTACCGCCACACCCAGACTGAACCCCACTTGAATACAGATAGAGTTCACTCTAGGTGCACAGGCTAACAGACTAAAGACAAGGATCGTGTTTCTTATCGTCAAAATCCAACATAATCTTATATACATCGTGTTTCTTATCGTCAAAATCCAACATAATCTTATATACATGCAGTTTCTTATCGTCAAAATCCAACATAATCTTATATACATGCAACAAAAGAGTAGCTATACTAGCCACGAATATACATATATATATAAGAGTTTCTTACAGCCCATCAACAAAGAGTTTGGACTATTCCCGTTCTTACTAGCCATGTTAGTACTACCATGGCTACAAAAGATATGTACAAAAAGGTCAGACTTGACTTTTCTCTTGAGGCATAACGGATTAACGAAGGCAGGAGCCCAAAATGGGTACCACTGATTGAACAGGGATAGGAACGGGATCAGGAGTGCAACTGGGACAGAAGCATGAGCCAGAGCTGGAGGATCAGAAACAGAGGCAGGGGTATACCCACGCTAGACTTCATCTGATAAGGTACACAATGAAGTGTAGTTAGCACGACGGCTAAGTAAGGAAATCCATTGTCACTCAAAAGTAGACAAAGGTTTCGAAAATATAATAATTTGTAAGTTGTAAAATTTACCCACGAGTTATAGCTCTACCTGCAATCAGGTTATCAATAATAGATAATATAATATAAGGCGTAAAGCTAACTCAACACGTAAACTTTTCTCATATAAAGGTACTGGCATCATTGCCACTTAAAACACATTTTTCTGTTTTTCAGACAAGTTTGTAAAATATTTCGTTTCCAGTAGTTCCCTCATTTTAACTCAAAAAGGAGGTTCAACAGCACATTTCCTTGCTCAAAATTCGTCACATTTTGGATAGAATCATTTCCTTCTCAAGTCGTTACAGAGTAACTCTTTTCTCATCTTTAAAACTTCCTTAGTTTCTTCTTAGTAAGCGTGAGGCCTTTGGAGCATTCTCATAACTCCCACTCTGACCACTTGGATCATCGAACTCGGGTTCAGTGGTCATCACCCGGTCTAACACTGATCCCCTGGACGTAAGGTTCGTTAAAATGATTCCTAGCTGGCCCAGCTAGGTCCATAAAAACTACACCTACCCGGACTTCTGGAGTAACTATACCTTAAGTGTGCACACCCCCATAGGAATACCTCATCCTACGAGTTATATAGTACCCGGCGAATAGACTTCGCCCTGCAGTATGAACTGGTCATACACTATAACATATCGACGAATAGACTTCGCCCTGCAGTATGAACTGGTCATACAATATCCACAACGACCACTGGGCCATGGCACTTAAAGCCACCCGTAGGTCAATCAAGGTCCTCCTCAACTCGCTTTAGAAACTAAGGGTTTGAAAACATGATTCTTCCTTCCATTTTTCTTTCTCAAATCATTTCTTTTGGACATATTTCTCATTTGAGTCCAATAGTTGAAATCGGCTATCTCATCAACCCAAGAAGGATTTTCAAAATACTCTCAGTGCCCGCAGGCTTTTCAATCGTCATTTTCTCGTTTTTCTCACGTAATGTACTCACTCCTTAAAAGTAGTATTTTCCTCAAAAATAAGGTTTTGACAACCTGTTTACCAAAATAGCATACGTTCTTTCGACGTAAGTTTTATAAACATTTTTATTTACTCATAGGCTTTCCAACACAATTTCTCAAGTTACAAGAGTTGTACTTATTTCTCAACAACAATATTTTCTTCTAAAGTGATGTACATAATTTTTCCAAAACAGATATTTCTTTCAAAAATAATGTACATAATTTTTCCAAAACAGATATTTCTTTCAAAAATAGATTACATAATTTTTCCAAAACAGATATTTCTTTCAAAAATAGATCTCTTTATTTTTCCAAAACAGATATTTCTTTCAAAAATAGATCTCTTTGCCCGTAGGCCTTTCAAACATCATAACACTCGGGATTAAAAACATCGGGGAAAATTTTGGTCAAAAACAAGTCGAAAACGAGTCCGCGTCGCGCGAACTCACGGTTGGCCGCAGCTGCGGACGCACAGCGGACGCGTGCGTCCGAGCCGCATCCGCACGTTCGGTAAATGGCGCCGAAACTGGGCGCCCACGGACGCGCAGCGGACGCGCGTCCGTGTCCGCGTCCGGCCTTTCGGCCGTGACGCCGTAACTCTGGGCGTCGATGGACGCGCGTTGGACGCGCGTCCAAGGCCTCGTCCACCCAAATCTGCCAGAAATTTCAGCTTGGCGCAGTCAGAAAGATTGAGCCGGTAAAGATAGTTCCCGAACTCTTTTTCACTTGAAATTTTTATGGTAGAACCCCAACTTATAGTACTTGAT
>NC_044927.1:14738175-14740675 GCF_003576645.1 Ipomoea triloba
AAAAAAATAGGATCAAAATACCTTACCAATTTTTCCCAATAAATCTCGGAAGTTACTGCCAGAATCTATCCTGATTTCTTTTCACTATTTTCACAAGTATAAGCCTATATGGGCATAAATTCAACATATACATGCATAAATTAGCTATGAACATGTATACAAAAATTATCAAAAATCCAAAGTGTAGTTTCTTAGGCTAACTTGTAGATCCACGAACTTAACACATAATTTCCACGTAAAAATTCCTAGTCATATAATTTACTAGCATTTGTTCACCTCCAAGTGATTGAACCGACTTAAGGGATTCCTTACCTTTGTAGAAACCTAAAAAAAAACATAAGAGTTGATGATGCCTTCCTTGGAGTCCTTCACCAAAGATCCTAAAAATATCACCATAACAACAATATTTTCATGAACCTTAAGTTTAAGCTTAAGTTCTAGGAGGGATTTAACCGAACAAACCAAAGTTCTTACCTACAATAGAGCACTTTGAGTTGAAGAGATAGCTAGGGAGTTCTTGGATCACAAAGTTAGAAGACTAAGATTTTCCTTCTTCTTTCTTTCCTTTGTATTTTCGAAAATGGGAGAGGGAATGGGAGAGATGAGAGAGAGATGATGTGAGTTTGGCTTGAGAATTAAGTAACAAATGCAACATTCCCATACCTATATGACATGCCATTAATGATCCAATCCAAGTGGGGATTTTGAGTGCCACATGTCAACTCCCTATGGTGTCTCCTTGAAGATCTTAATTTATTTTGCCAGTTTGGGTTTAAATCAGATGAAAGTTCGGAGGATTATAGCTTAATTCGGGAAAATCCTAACACCAAAATTATCCTAAAAATAATCCCGTCGATAATCACTAGAATTGGGAATTTTTCGGTATCTCGCGAAATATAGGTACGAAGTCCGTAGCAAATTTCACTCTTACAGTTCGTCTAATTTTTTTCACTGAACTGAGTCGGAAGCTCACGCGTAATCGTATCATGCTTAATAGTCCATTTTCTAGGAAAATTCGAACTGTATATACGTCCTTAAAATTTTACGGTTCGTGACCGGTACGTAAATCGTAACTTATTAATAACTTTCCTTACTAAAAAAAAATCCTCTTGAAGTAACGAGAGACCATTTCGTAAATATCGTAGCTTAAAAATATTTTTCGAACTCTAAACTTATCAGAATAGGCGAGGGGTTACACCCCTTCTCAATCAATGCATGCGAAGGTGTAGAAAGGGGATGGAGGTTTGGTGGGGAAGAGAGCTGAGAAATCGGTGGGTTGTTGAAGAGATTTATGGATTTGGAGAATGCAGAGATAAAGGAGATGAGGAGAAGAGCAAAGTGCTACAACAAATATGTCACACATCTATGGAGAATGGTGGTTCTTCCCGTGTAAATATTGATGCTTTCATATATAAACAAAAAACAACAGAACTAAGAGAGATGAAAATTAGTGGTGGTGGCTGACTGAGTTTCTTCTTGTATTTATAGCCATAAAGAGAGAGAGGCAGAGCTGTGGATGGAAGAAGAAAACAAATGGTAGTCCTTCACATGCATGGATTAGGGAGGCTATTTCGACCCTACACAATTTAGCCCCCTAATTAGCCAAATTAATTAAGGGAAGATTAGGTAATTGTGTCACTAAATTTAAGGAAATAAATTTGATAGGAGGAGAATAAATTTTGAGATAGGAATTTTGGAATAATTTTTACAAATTATTATTATTATTATAATATATATATATATATATATATATTTATATATATATTTATATATATATATATATATATATATATATATATATATAGATTTATCTCAATAAAATTATTGTTTACTTAATTAATAAATATTTAAATTAAAATTTGTAAATTACAACAAAAAACATTAATCTCATTTGATGAATACATAAAAAATATACGTGTTCATTGTTTTATTTGGAGGTTAATTTCATTTTCAATCAATTAGGTTCCCTTTTTCATTTTCTGTCAATGAGGTGCAATTAAGGCAGAAGTATGCATGAAGTTATATAAATATTATTATTATTATTANTAAAAAAAATAGGATCAAAATACCTTACCAATTTTTCCCAATAAATCTCGGAAGTTACTGCCAGAATCTATCCTGATTTCTTTTCACTATTTTCACAAGTATAAGCCTATATGGGCATAAATTCAACATATACATGCATAAATTAGCTATGAACATGTATACAAAAATTATCAAAAATCCAAAGTGTAGTTTCTTAGGCTAACTTGTAGATCCACGAACTTAACACATAATTTCCACGTAAAAATTCCTAGTCATATAATTTACTAGCATTTGTTCACCTCCAAGTGATTGAACCGACTTAAGGGATTCCTTACCTTTGTAGAAACCTAAAAAAAAACATAAGAGTTGATGATGCCTTCCTTGGAGTCCTTCACCAAAGATCCTAAAAATATCACCATAACAACAATATTTTCATGAACCTTAAGTTTAAGCTTAAGTTCTAGGAGGGATTTAA
>NC_044927.1:14745675-14769206 GCF_003576645.1 Ipomoea triloba
CTACAATTATACCCAAAAAAAACAAAAAAAAAAAAAAACAAATGCATAACTAACTCGCCAATTTTCCGAACGACATTCGTGCCTGCATGTGCCGGCGCACACAAGTCAAGCCTTTTCAAGTTCATTTTGGGATTTGATTTGCATCGCCCCCTGAGCGTGAGAGAGAGCCTCTATGTTATACAATTCGATAAGACTTAGGAAGATTCTTGTATAAGTAGTGGTGCAAACCTACTTCCCAAATCAATGTTGGACAAAAACTACTTGAAAGCTTTTTCTCTCTATTTTTCTAACTCAAATGGGTCAACTTTGAGAACCAATTTTCTCATTCACCCATTATCCATTTTGAGTGTACAATATATCAATCTCTTTGTCTAACTACGAAAAACCCGAATCCACTCTGACCGACCCAAATCGAAAGTGGACCCCACATATCTTTGTACCACAATATAGCCACTAAAATGTCATTTTATGCTATTTTTTCCAATAGTTATTTGTCCAAAGAATATCAACACTCTACGGTTAACCAACAATCACTCAATTGATTATCCCTTTACTCCTAGGTGATTTTTTCTCTAATATAGTTATACTTACTGAATATCAAAATATAAGTGTACTTCAAGATCTTGCAATAACTAACCGACAAGTAATTAAATTAATGATATATAATGCAATGCAAATTATCTACATATTGCATTTATACACTTATTTTAGAACACTGAATTTTTGTGATATTTGTTGCATGCAAGGAAGACTCAGACTATAGTTTATTTGTCGATTCTTATATGTTATAAATCATAATATCATAAGAAACGGATACTTTGATGAAATATGAAGCATGAGTAGTCTGCCAATCAATGGTTATGGACATCGCATTTCAATAGTTTGGATGAGCATCATCCCAAAAAGCCATACACTCCATTTGGTAATCTGGAGTGAAGTTTGGATTAACAGTTTAGATATATGATTCATACATTCTGATATATTTTTGTTTATTGCATGATGTCAGTATGATGATTTGAATTTTTAAAGCATAGAAACAAGCTCGAAACAAGCTTATATATTCTTGAATGGTCTTACCTCAAAGTTATTGCCCACTATCACACAGTGCTTTATATTGTATGTTAGACTCAAGGTTACTAACTTCTCACAATAGTCAGAGACTTGTTTTATATGTATGAAATATTGACAAAAAAAAATTAGTCTTTAGATGTGAGTTTTACTTATATATACCTGGAAATCTGAAACATTTTGAAATTTAGTGATTGGTAAAACTAATATGTTTTACAGTTTGACTATCAAAACTAATTTTATGGAAAAAATCACAGAATATATACATGTAGATTATAAAATTAAAATTTCAGTGTCAATATTGTTATGACTCAATGCTTTGACTACATTAAAGTGATTTTTTAAAATTTCAAGCTCAAGATATGGCACGCTTGATGAGTCGCAGCTGGAAGGTCAGTGATCCACTCACCGACTTTAGATGTCGTTGATCAAATTAATCAGTACATGTGCGACATGAATATTGCAAAAGGACGAACACATTTAAGTTGTAACTCTTTGCGTAAGGCAGAACCAGGCAGTGAAAATCTATTAGAAGTACACACTCCTAAATTCTTAAATAGTTTGAGATTGTATGATTTTCTTAATTATTCATTGACATTAAAGGTCGGTGCACCTGTTATGTTATTGCGGAAGATAGACCATTCTCTTGATCTTTATAACGGTATGCGACTCTCACCATCACAAGATTGGCAGATCACGTTGTTGAAGCAAGAATAGTTAATGGGACACATGAAAGAACCAAAGTTCTTATCCCTCAAATGTCTCACTCTTTCTGATACGAGATTGCCCTTCAAGTTCCAACATAAATAATTTCCATTGATGCTTGCATATGCCACGACTATCAACAAAAGCTAGTGCCGAACACTAACTCACGTTGAGTTATTGTTGAAAAAAAAACAGTTTTTAATCACGGTCAATTGTACGTGACTTTATCCCGAGTCACCCATCCCAATAGCTTGAAAGTGTTAATTAGTTCTAGACGAGGATGGACAAGATTGTGTTGCTACTACCAATGTTTTCTACAAAGAAGTTTTCAATAATGTGTAAATACAACCGGTGATATTATGTTTTTTTCAAAGATAGAAAAATTGTTATATATCTACACAAAAATATATCTTCCATACATATGAATTAGAATAACAATTGATTCCTATAACTAAGTTATTAGAGAACAAGCATATACGCCCAATTTATAAAAATTCTAAACAATGATATATAAAATCTCTAAAGTTCCAGCACCACATGCGTACATCTACACATTAGCTATTAATTAAGCAATTATTTGCTGGAACTCAAACAAGGATAACATCAGAAAACATAATCGATTCAAAACATATCTTCAATTGCACAATATAATATTTGATGTTATAATTTATATAATTATATATCGATCCATATATTCTTAATATATTATAACCTCCATTTCGTGCATCGCACAGGTGAAAATACTAGTTTTATTTAAAGCTAAATGAAACACCTATATCATGTTATAGAATATTAAAATAGTAAGACAAATTAATATAAATAATATAATCTTACGTTTCATATTGTCATCAATAAAAGTTTAAAATGTAATTTTAATCTTTTTTTTATAAAAAAATCTAAACTAATTTAAAACATAATTGGAGATATATTTTAATTAATTTGACAATAAGACGATAATTGAAAATATTAAAATGTTTGATAATATCAAAATATTATTTATTTATAACAAACTAGTTATAAATATATTTGAGTATCATTTTAGGATTAAATTAGTTTTTTGTATATAAAAAGTTGTAGTATATGGAGCCGTTCAACGTAACTAAGTTTAAAAAAAAAAAAAAATACAACGTTCTATATCTATTAGGTACCAATAATTTGACCAATCTTATTCTGACTTAATCAAATAAAAATATGTGTCAAAAGACCTTGTGGTCAAATAGTACTGTTTTAGCTCTTTTAAGTGGGAGGTCGTTTAAATCCTAGTGAAACATTGATTCTATATGCTTCAATAATAAATTGAAATACATATATATAATTGAAGAATTAAGAAATTAATTGTATAACTCTAATAATTGTTCAGACTTCAGATTAATACAGTAATAATAATAATAATTATTATTGTTATTCTAATTAAGCTAATAATTATAAATATATTACTATTTTTCAAAATTAAGAAATTAATTTCATAAATTTAAATGTAATTAAGTAATTATTATTTTGCTAACTAAGGAATTGATTGAATAGATTTTAATATGACTGACTAATAATTATTTTGTTAATTAAATCAATAATTAGAAAAATGAATATACAAATATTATATATAGTAAGTAAGCCAATAACTAATAATTATTAGCATAAATATTAATATAATTAACTAATAATTATTATAGTAATTAAGCTAATAATTACACATATATTAGTATAATTGAAATTGAACATGGGTCATTGGAATTTTTTATATAATTACAATTAATTTTTTGATTATGTACACACACACATTCATATTCTTCCGTGTAATTACTAGGTAATTAAGGAATTAATTGTAGATATTACTATAATTGACTAATAATTATTATGTTAATTAAACTAATAATTATACAAATATTACTATATTCAAAATTAAACATGAGTAGTTCAATTTATTTTTATAATATTTACAACTAATTCATTCAGATATGGATGAGAAGGAAAAAATAAAGACCATATGGTGAAAAGAAATATACTAAAGGTATAAAAGTATAATTGTACAAATATTATTATAATTGCGTAATAATAATTTTCTAATATTATGGTAATTAATCTAAATATGTTCCGCTTGATTTATTTTTTTAATAGTACAATTAAATTATTTATGTTTTTTCTCATATTTATTTTAATAATAATATAATTACATAAATCATATTTCATATCAATTTTTAAAGATATTTATAGACAAACAAGTCATGTATTATTTAATTAATATTAGTGATAATTTTGCACATAATCAAATAAATGTATACTTTCAAATAAAAAAAATTAACCGTGCAATTTACTAGTATATATATATATATATATATATATATATATATGAACAAATATTACATTATAACATAATAAGTAGTATTAAAAAAACATATTCATGAATCATGATTATTCATCGAAACTCACTCCTACTTGTTATGGGACGCATGCCACTAGACATGTGCGTTCAAAACGTGCAACTTCAACTGTGGGCGCATGCCACTCGACACAAGTGCGTTCAAAACGTGCAACTTCAAATGTTTGACGGAGTGTATATACAATATTAACAAGTGTTGCTAGTTGATAAATAGATATGATATTATAAGAGTCATTTCTATTTTTGGTCCTACTGTTATTAGGGCATTGCCAATTTTAGTCCACGTCATTAATTTTTGCCACATTGCAGCCAGTCGTATTTAGTCCTTGCCACTTTTAGTCCACCGTTAAAATTTTTGTCAAATAATTGTCCAAAACAGGGGTATTTTGGTCTTTTCATGCTTTGATCATCTTCTTAACCCTTTGCAGTAATTTTCCTTACACATTTTCATCCAATGAAGAGGTCCGGCGGAAGCCATGACTTTGTAATGTGGCTCACATGGCTTTCGTTGGACCTCTTCATTGGATGAAATTGTGTAAGGAAAACTACTGCAAAGGGTCAAGGAGATGATCAAAGCATGAAAAGACAAAAAATACCCCTGTTTAACACGGCCAATTGACGAAAATTTTAACGGTGGACTAAAAGTGGTAAGGACTAAATAAGACTGGCCGCAATGTGGCAAATATTAATGAAGTGGACTAAAATTGGCAATGCCCCAATAACAATAGGACCAAAAATGGAAATGACTCATATTATAAAGTACATAATGCTATAATATCACAATAAAAATGCTTTATCTTTTAAATGGAATATGAGTTGGATCGGATGGATTTTCCCCATTAGATGTATTCATGGGGAAGTGAAAACAAATTATTGTGTGGATGATAGTCCACATAGTTGTGTGGATTATGCTGTAAAATGATATCATTGAATTTTATGAGTTAGAATAATGTATATTATGTGTGTTAAAATAATAAAACTTTTGAGATAAGATAATATATATTATGTGTTAGAATAATGTATTTTATATGTTGGGATAATGCATATTATGAATTATAAAAATATATATTGCAAAAAGTCGCGTGAAAAAAAATTGTGCAAAGCGTTGTCACTTTGGACCGTGGTCCACACAATAATTATTGGGGAAGTGAATGTGTAGTAGAGATGAAAATGAAAGTATAGATATACCAATTTTTATATCATGGACCAGGGTCCAAAGTGTACTGTGGACCCTAGTCCTAAACGAAGTAGTTTTGAATTTTTATTTTGATGGCAACCATTTGTTGTTCACTTCATGTTTCAATTTTTTTTCTTTTAACTGTAAAGCATGTGTATGGTCTTGTGTTATACATTTTTGTGTCTAATTTTATGCAATTTTGTAACTTAAACATATGGATTCTATACCTGAAATAAAGCAAATATAACTTGAGCTTTTGTGTCTTGTGGTATGCGTTTTTGTATCTTGTGTTATGCGTTTTAGTGTCTTATGTAATGCAATTCTGTAACTTAAGAATATTGATTATGTACCTGAACTAAACAAAATCTAAACATGTGTATGTGTCTTGTGAAATGCATTTCTGTGTCTCATGTTATGTAAGTATGTACTTCCTTCGTCTCATTTTATGTGTCTAGTTCGTTTAACGTGGCTTGACTGAAGTTATTTTTAATTCAATTTTTCATAGTATTAAGTTTAGTATTAGTATACAAAATTTATATATTTAGAAATTGCACTAAAAGTACTATTAAACACAAAAAATCAACTGTAAAAATAAATAAAAATACTAAAGAAAATAAACAAAGAAGAAATACTTGGTTTGACCAATGAATAGTTAGTAGAATAGATAAAATGGGACAGAAAGAGTATCGATTATGTACCTGAAATAGATTAGTAGTTGTGTACCACACAACATATTGTGTGTTTTATTTTACTAATATATGTATTGTATTATGAAATTATGTGCCTATAGGACATATATTATCTACATAAATTAGATTTGAGAATAAGTAAATATATAACATGTGTATGTGTCGTGTGTTGAGAGTTTTGTGTCTCGTGTTATGAAATTTTGTACCTTATGAGTATTGATTTTATACCTAGAATAAATTAAAATTTATGTTAAAACATGAGAAACGTGGAACTACAAAATATGTTAAAGTTTAAATATCAAAACGACGTCGTTATGTGGATCCTAGTGTAATATTTTCTATTAATGTCACTATTAAGTGGTGCAAATCAATAGGCCATTTATGGCCACTATGTTGTGGTCTAAAGAATAGAAGTAACGGTTTCCGTTACTTAGCCTATATATAATGATTGCACATAGGCTATATATATTAGTATGGTCCTCCCACTTCTCCTATAAACAGAAAACTACACCATCTAGTTGATTAGGAAACCAAGTGGTAGATAAAACACTCTTTACGATCCTATGATGATGACAACTATTGCTGGAGGTAAACGATCCTATTAGCTTCCGCAATGAGGTTAGATTATTACAATTAATATATTGGTACATTTATTCTAACATTTGGTATCAGAGCATGTTTCTATGAGGATTCTATATGTAGATAGAAATTTACAGGTATATATATTTAAATATACATATGGATTTGACTATATATGCATCTAACATATATAAAAGTTAAAGTCTGTGATTCATAATATATTACTGTTTTCTTCCGCTATCAGTATGACAGTATGTATGCAATATCCAAATTTCATATATGTATATACATACATATTAATTTATTTTCAAAAAAACAATTTAATTTCTTTTTAGAATTATAAAGAAATTAAAAAATAAATCTTACTGCCTTCGCGGTTGTCGGAATCGCTTGTTGGAGAATCGCCGGTGAAGGTCTCCTCTCAGTGGCGGCGTTGGTAGTCTCATCGCCGCTCTAAGATGAGGATCCGGCAATGGAGCTCCGGCGAAGGGATACGGTCACGATTGCGGCGGCGAAGCTGGTTTTCAGGCAGCACCGACGACGGACGATGGAGGCGAGAAGGCGGTGGCGAGGCTGGGCTTCCCAGCTGTGATCTGTTAGTGAGGACAAGGACGAATGACGCTTCGATGGCCGGCGATGGCGGCTGCAACGGCGGACGCCAGCGATGACGGGTCCTTTGACCGGTGATGACGGATCCTTCGATCGGCGACGGCGGCTGGCTTGGCAGCGGTGGGGCTGGCGTTGCGACCAGAAGGGACGGCTGGTGGCGACAACGTTGGCGTTGTGACGGAGCCGCTTGTAGTGAACGGTGGCGGCGACGGCTAAGGGGACGCCGGTGCGTCAGCATTGGCGGTGGCGCAAACGGCGGACTCTGGCCGGCGACCTCTCTCCGCGTCTCTCTCTGTTTTACGTTAACTCTCTCTCACTGGCTGCAGATGATTAAGGATGAGAAGCTAGGGTTCAGATTCTAAAGGGTAAAATTTTGGGCTGACCTTTTGATGGATTAAAGAAACTGATTATGATGATGGTTTTGGTTTGGGCCAGGTCTGGCCCAATTCGGCTAGGACCATTACTAAAAAAAAATTGTTATTATAATTGGGCATATTTGGTTGTTTAAGGCATATAGATTTATTTTAAATATTGAGCTCACTTATAATAATAAATGGGCCTTCTCTGGTTCTTAGGCTTACTTGAGGTTTTTTTTTTTTTTTTTTCCATCATCACATTTGGGTTTCTTCTAGCTTAATTGTTCAATTTATTTTTTTCGTAATTCATTATTAGATTATTATTCATTTTTAGGCAAATGATAATTTGTTCTTTGAATTTTAATTTAATATTGCGGTATTGCGGTGTATAATAAATTGCTTGAAGTATTGCATTTTATTGTATAGGTTAATAATATATTAATATGCATCATCCTATCATGCCTTGTATATTTATAATTATGCATTTAGAAAAGTATGTTTTAAAGATGTATTTAGCATATTATTAACTTATAAATTCTTTTTGAAATATTATTCATTTTTGAATTCATTATGACCCACACTAAGCTAGCTAGTTTGATTTCCCTTTATTTTAGACATATTTTAGTCTTATGTCTCCTTGGGACTTTAAAACTTATTTTTTTGAACAAGCTATTTGGGACTTATCTAGGTCATTAAAGTATGATTCCCACCATTGAATGATAATATTAGTGGTAATTGAACAAGCTTTTTAGGACCAATTGTTATCATATTGGTATATTGTTACGATAAAGATAAAATTGCTACTTTGTGACTAATTGTTGTGATTTTGTTAATAACATTAATAAAAATTTTAGTCAAGAACCGCTTTTAGTTATGCCTTTATATCAGTTATTTAAAGTTGAAAATATTACTTCTAATGTTTTTTAACATTAAAGTTTTTCGGGTTTTAATTTTATTGAGTCTTAAAATTTTCCCGAAAAATGTATTAAAGGCTTGCGGTTTTAGCAATTTGCTTATCCAAAACATTTATGGTTATAATGATGATATTATAATAATAATAATTATTCTTATTATTAAATTTTGTTAGGTTACAATTAAGATAATTGATTATTTTGTTATTACTACTATGTAATAATTATTAGAATTATTATAGTAATAACGATTATCGGTTTTTGAATCGATGAATCAATGATTTGTGTCGTTACTATCATCGTGAGTTCTGGATCTTGATAGTATGATTTGAAATCATTATTTTGAAACAATTTGGTTTGATCCAATACATATGTGTTAATAATGATAATATTTTGTAACGTCTTATAGTTATTGCTATTAAACATCAGGGGTTACGATTGAGTAAATTGATTGTTCAATTATTATTTCAGTAATAACGATTATCGATTTTTGAACTGAAAAATCAATATGTCGTAACATTGTTATCATTATTGTTTCTGGATTGTGATGCCCACTTTGATTGAGTATGAATATTTGATTTTGTATTCATATTTTAATGAGTTTGTTTTATGCAAATAATTAAAGTAAATGCATAATATTATGATTTAAATTATGCATTTTAATTTTGTGAGAATTTAATTTGTAAATGTCAACATATCATATGGTTTTGATATTGTTAGAATTTACAATTTTTAAGCTAGTTCTCATAAAATTTGCTATCTGCATTGAATTATTTTTGTATTGGGCATATAAGTTAAAATCTTTCAATTATTGAAAAGTATATAGTTATTATAGATTATTATTGTTTTTCAAATTTTATAATCCTTCAAGTTTTGGATTTATGTCATTATTTGAATAATAATAATAATTTTATAGCTCATTTTAAATTGCTATTATGGTATACAATTTATTTAGATATGAACTTATTGAATTTCATGCATAATTGTTCACTAGCATAACATTATATTTTCCAGTTATGTGAATTTATATATGCCTTTAGAATTGCATATGTTAGGAATAAAAAATTCCTTTTTAATTATATGATATAATGAAATTTAGCCCACAGGCAATTTTGTTATGTTCATATGATTAATTAGGGTAAAAACACCAAACTATATATATATATGATCGTAATTTAGCCCACAGACAATTATGTATCAGAATATAGGTTTGGTGAGTTTTATCATTACAGATAGGAAAGTCAATTTATTTAGCATATGGTTATGATATAAATTGAGAATTGCCATCTTCTATCATAAAGTTTTGATATAGGTACATATTCAAAGAATATTATTCTTGAGGTTTATCCACATGAAGGTATTAGTTTAGTTTCTTTTGTGTGTATTTTTTTTATGCATTAAAAGGAAATTAGATTAATAGCTTGACACATTAATATTCTTTAATGTACATATACCAAGTGATCAATACAATTTCATAACTGAAATTTTTGATCACTTTGTGACTAATTACATAAACTATAATAAATTCCTATTGGTAGATTTTATTATAACTTATGTAAATAGTCAGGATAAAAGATCAAATCATATTTTCTTAATTTACCCCCAGGGATTGAGAAAATGAACATGATTTGATAGTTTTATCATAAGCTTGTAGATGGATCTAATTGAATAAAACTTTAGCCCACATGCAAGTTTTATGTCACTAGATTCTTCTATCATTTTGATAATAATTTTATCATAAAATTTTAGTTGAGTCTAATTGAATAAAACTTTAGCCCACAGGCAAGTTTTATGTCACTAGAATCTTCTATTTGATTGTCATAAAACCTCAGTTGAGTCTAATTGAATAAATCTTTAGCCTACATGCAAGTTTTATGTCACTAGATTCTTCTAGTTAAATTGATGATCAAGATAAAATTTTATCATACCATTCTTTTTAGAATTTATAACTTAAGGTCGATTATAATTCTATGAGGCATGGGTTGCATTGGCAACACATGTATTTTGTTAATCTCCAAAACTTAGTAACTTGAAATTGTTACTGTATGTGGCTTACTTGATTTTTCAGCCCAACCACAATAGATCTTTTCTATATGAATTTTAGATATGATATACTTTTGGATCCTTATATTGAAAGTGTACATATCTAGCCAAATTTCAACTAGAGCAATTTAATTTGTTCAAATAGTTGAAAATTGTGTCTGTTACATGTACATATTTGGTAAGTCCAACTATGGTGGGAATTTTATTCTTTGTTAAAATTAGTTAGACATGAGGATCGTTAGTGTGCATGTATATCATTTATATAATGGTTAAGAATGACTTGATCAGTGGGAGTAATGGCTTGACTAGTGGGAGTGGTAATTTGATCATTAAGATATCCCATTTCAAGATTGTTCCACTTTAAGGATAAGACACCTTGCCTTGTTAATACTCCCTCCGTCTCATTTTACATGTCTTACTTTCCTTTTTCATCCGTCCTAAAATATTGTCCACTTTCCTAAAATAAACACTACTACCTTTCTATTTTTCCCAAAATACCCTTGAATTTGAAAGTTTTAATACTCCACTATTCTAGAGAAATGTGCTTAGTCAAATCAACCATACCCATATCTACAAAGCAAACCCAAACATGTTCAGAATTATTTCTCCTAACTTTTCTAGAGAAATGTGCTAAAGTACAATCCCTTTCTTATTTTTAGTAAAGAAAATGTACTCCGTATGAAGATATTGAAAGTCAATTCACATGGCACATGGGTAAGTTGAGGGTAAAATGGGAAAACATGCATTCTCCTACTCATTTCCTAAAACTCCGTGCAAAACCAAATTATGCCACATAAATCGAGACTGAGGGAGTAATAAATAAGTTCAAATTGTTTGACCTACAAGTTGTGCAACATATATATTTATGAAAATGTTGTAACAACATTAGTAGTTTTTTATTTTAACAATGGCATGAAGTTTATGGTGAACTATCATGAGTTGAATTCTTTAGCATTTATTGGAGTTTTTCGTCTCATTAAATTGATCCTGGGTCATTAAGATTTGAAAAGGCTCATAAATTCAATGTTGAGAGGCATAAAGCAAGCAAAGACTCATGAGATTAATTCATATTGAGGATTTTTGATTATATTGATACAACATTTGTGTTGTTTCATAAAGTTACATAAATAAATCTTCGTTATTGCTCTATGGCATAAAAGTTGGGTTTTTCTTTTTATTTTGGAGATTACTTATAAGGTGTATGTTTAAAGTTCCATTGTGGGCTTAGACTTATTGTTTTGTCATTTAAAGCCATTGGAATATGGACTACTCAATTACTGTCTTTGGCTAAGGTTAATGAAAATGGAGTGGCAGACGTGTCAACTCCGAAAACTTAGTCATCATAGATAGTATTAATATAAGGAGTTGGTCCTGTAAAATATTAGCATTTTGCTAATAGTTTCGAATCCTTACTTAAGGCATGCTTATAAGAATTTTAAGGATCATACAGGATACATGGAACTAATTATGTGACTATATTAGACGTACATACATTTTGTCACTTCTATGTAATATGGATGGTTCCTCATATGGTTATGCACATATTTATTTGAGAAGCATCATCTAGATTGGACCAAGAATAAACGTAGGGTTTATTCATAAAGAACCTGAGTTTGAAATCAAATGCATGTGATGCATCGTTGGTATTACTCACACTTCAATTAAGAGGACATACCACTATGATTCATGTTTTTGATTTTTAAATGAAGGTTGTGCCAATGCCTACACTAAATGGAAAATTATTTCCATTAATATTGTACAAATCAAGCAGTGTGAGTTTATAAGACCAAATTTAGCCATTGTGGCAGTAATTAGTTTTTGATAACTAATTACAATCAAGAATGAACATAAGGTTTATTCATTAAAGTTTTATACCACATAAGGTACTTAGAGAACAAGTTACATTGCAATCCACTAGTACAGAATTGACCAAAAATATAGGACCAGCTGTGTCCGAAGTTAAAACTCTGGACGCGCAAAGTGACGCGGTGGCATTTTTGTAATTAAATTGTCCAAATTTTAATTAATTCTTTTTTAAATGGACCAGCTGCGTCCGAAGTTGGAACTTCGGACGCAGCTGCATTATTTTATCTTTTTTTTTTTTAAACTAATCAGATCTAGATCTGAGGAACACCAAAACACACCCGGCCGTTGCCTCCATCTTCATCCATTGCTTCCCTTGTTGACAACAGCCACCACCACCTCCATTGCCGGCAACAGCCACCGCCGCCTCCACGTCGCCTCGCCGGACCTCCATTGCCACCGTTGGACCTCCGCTCCGCAACGCAGCGTCTGCACCGCACCGCACCAGGTCGCCGCACCAGCGCCACAGCCGCACGTCGCCACCGCCGCACGAAGTCGTCGTCGCCGTACAAAGTCGCCACCGCCGCACCAAGGAGCCGCCGACGCAACGCCACACCTCCTCCTCGTCGTTCCCGCTTGTCACCGCCGCCGGTGAAAGGTACGGTTTTTTGTAATTTTATTTTATTTATTTGTTTTATACTTGATATTTATTAATTTTTAATTTAATTTTGATTAATTATTGTGTTATTGTATATTGCTAATAATAATACATTGTTTCTTTTGGTTCACAAATATAGATCTGTGAATGAGAATTGATCATCTTTTAGACTAAAACAAAGTTGCTTAATTTTCATTGGAGGATCCTAACCTTAGCAGTTTCTCTCTCTTTCATATGTTTAATTATATGGTGCAGTATCCATTGTTTCCCTAAAAAAAGGAATAGATCTGTGAATGAGAATTGATTTCTCTCTTTAACTGTGATTGGTTTCATTTAAAACTATAATTAATAACGAAATGGAAATATTCCTTAGGTAATAAAATATTTAATAAGTTTTGGGTAGTATTTTAAATTTTAAATTTTGAATTATTGAACTTGAGCCTATAAAGTGTCCAATAAATAATAAGAAGCTAAGTAAATATAAAAAATTCAAGTAAATAAAATAATTATCAATAAAATATATAACCAAAATTAACAAAGTGTCCAATAAATAAGAAATAATTATCAAATTCAAGTATATAAGTAAATAATCAATAAAGTATATAACCAAAATTAACAAAGTGTCCAATAAATAAGAAATAATTATCAAATTCAAGTATATAATTAATAATCAATAAAGTATATAATCAAAATTAACAAAGTGTCCAATAAATAAGAAATAATTATCAAATTCATCAAGTATATAAGTAAATACTCAATAAAGTATATAACCAAAATTAACAAAGTGTTCAATAAATTTTTAATTAATTTTTGGTAGTATTTTAAATTTTAAATTATTGAACTTGAGCCTTTATGTTGTAGCTCAAATAAACTAATTCATTTATCATATTATAAATGTTTGTGTGACAATAGGAGATATGGATCGGAGTTGGATGTATAAGAAACGTAATACACTTGAATATGTCAATGGGGTTCTAGACTTTGTACAAATTGCCGAGGAATATGCAAGTAAAATTGGTGAAAATTATATAGTGTGTCCTTGTTGTGATTGTAGAAATCTAAAAAAGTTTCGTGGGATTGATGAAATTAAGAGTCATTTGATACGTCGTGGTTTTAAGGAAGGATATGACCAGTGGATATGGCATGGTGAAAATGTACCTTTTAGTATAGATGATGTCGAATTAGATGTAGAGAAAGATCAAAGTAAAGAAGATAATGTTAGAAATGATGAAGACAATGAACGACTAGATGAATTGATGCGTGATATGCAAGGAGATTTGAATGAACTACCTCAAGAGTTTGAAACTTTTTTTGAAAATTCTGGAAAGCCATTGTTTTCTGGATGTAGTAAATTTACAAAGTTATCATCAATGCTTAAATTGTATAACTTAAAAGAAAAGAATATGTGGAGTGATAAGAGTTTCACGGAGCTATTGAAACTTTTAAAGGACATGCTTCCTGATGATAACGAACTTCCTTGTTCAACTTATGAGGCAAAGAAAATGTTATGTCCGTTGAGTATGGACATTGAAAGGATCCATGCATGTGTGTCCGAAGTGTGGAGCATCGCGTTATGAACGGAAAGGATACAATGATGCATGTGAGAAGAAGAAAGGTGCTCCTGCGAAGGTGTTGTGGTATCTACCGGTGATTCCAAGGTTCAAGCGTTTGTTTGCAAATTCAAATGATGCAAACAATTTGCAATGGCATGCTATTGGTAGAAAAGAAGATGGAAAGTTGAGACATCTCGTCGATTCTCCTCAATGGAAGAACATTAATATGAAGTTTCCTGAATTCGGTTCCGAAAACCGAAATCTTAGGCTTGAATTATGCACGGATGGAATGAATCCTCATGGTAACATGAGCAGTCGCCATAGCACTTGGCCAGTTCTTTTAACAGTTTACAATCTTCCTCCTTGGTTATGCATGAAGCGTAAGTACATCATGTTATCTTTGTTAATATCTGGGCCTAAACAACCAGGAAACGACATAGATGTGTACTTGACGCCGCTTATTGAAGATTTAAAGATACTGTGGAATGAAGGTGTGGCGGTGTTTGATGCTCATAGCCAAACCAACTTCACCTTGCGAGCCATGCTGTTCTGCATAATCAATGACTTCCCAGCATATGGTAACTTGTCAGGATATACTTGATGAGCACAAATGATGAGTGTAAAAAGGGTGTAATGTCGTTCCGCTGAGGATTGGGGTTATGGCACGAAATTGTGTGAATTACCAGGCACTAGAGTGTATGAATTAATAGAATCCAAGCAACAAAGACTGAATGATGTAAACGAAAGCAATTGATTAAGGTGTAACAATATGATAAAAGTATGGGTCAGATTAGGGGGATTGTAACCTTGATGTTCTAACAAGCTCAGGATTAGGGAAAGAATAATTAACCAAGGGATATATGGGCAATGCACAAAAGAATTCTACTCAGCTACTTTCGTAATCAATAAGAGAATTAGGCTAAGATTGCCCCACTGTCGTGATGCATCAATCATAACCTTAAGCACCTAAGCATTGTAAGCCCCCAAAATTACCTCTACTTTCATAGCAAGAAAATTAGGTTGAAATTGGTAAGGCTCGAGGTCTCCACCCAACTGTCGTTGTGATGAATCCCTCTCCTAGACTAGCAATTAATTCTGGCCACAAACCAATAACTAGTGCAAAGAAATCCCAAAATCAACATAAACCCTAGGTAAAAACTTCAATCCCTTTATGCAAATAATCATAAATCGAACATCAAGATTAACAATGGACCCCTAATCCAAACCCATAAACTAATTACTCCCGCATGATGGAAGTAAACAAAGCAAAATAATAATTAACCATAAACATTGCAAGAAATATAAAGGGAAGAGAAACTTAACTGATAAAGAACAAATCCAACTTCAATCCGAGATTCCAAGCTTGAAATTAAATAATCTAATGTAAAACTAACCTAAACTATTCCAGGGAAATATAAAGAAAATAAACTAAAACTAGCTAGGGTTCAGAACTCTGTAAGGGAACCTCCTTAACTTGTAGAGAATATGTAGAATATATAGGAGATAGATGGGCCTTGGCCCATTAGGAAACTTCTAATTCTTTTCCAATTCTTATTCTTGTTTCCTATTCTTCTTGGTAATTTCCTTTTCTTCCAAAACTTGTCCAAACTGCTCCAAAATTCTTCCTTTGCTGCTCCTTGTGGATAATTCAACTCTTGGGATAATATAACACACAAACAATTCTCAATTTCATTAGAATAAGGAAAATAAGCATTAAAACAACTAAAATAAGGGTTGAATTATTGTACAAAATAGTAGATATCAACTCCCTATTAGGAACATCATGTAATAGGTTTTGATGATACCAACTGTTAAGTAGAAATCCCCAAGTCTCGACACATAGGCAAAACGTTGTAAGTTCGACAAGTAAACCAAGAGCGAAAATACAACCGGGTAACTTTGAGCTCAACTCGGAAAATATTTTAGTTTGAAGTAAACTTGTTTGAACATCTTAGAAATCTCGTGTTGTAATTTCATAGATAAAACAGAAGAAGGCACGGGACAACACTGGAGGAATAAGGGTCTGCGAGACATCAACTAAGTCTCGAGACATAAGCAGAGTTCGAGAGGTAGTACCTCTCGATACAACCATCCAGTTCGAGACATAAGCAGAGTTCGAGAGGTAGAGCTCTCGATGCTTGGGTTCGAGACATCAACCTTGGTCTCGATAAACTGACACTTCTCCAGTAATGCTGAATGACAGTAAGGAAGCATACTTAAAGTTTGGAGAAGAAGAATATCATGGAGATAGAGGTGCCGAACGTGAGGATTTCAAAATGGGCGGAAATGGATGACACGTCAGATTTCCACCACAAACGGTCAAAAGGTGCACCAATGCTGAAGTGGTCTGATTCCCTACAAACAAGGAATAATGGGAATATAAAAAGAGTAACTTTTACCAAAAGATGAAAGTGGAGCATGGACTCAAGAAAGTGAACTATGGAATATTCACTACAAGACAAGAGGTTCAAGTTACAAGATCACCACTCCATGAAATATGCTGAAAATATGCAAGACCCATGATCAGCATGGGAGACAAATTTCAAACGGAATAATTTTCCCTCCAACGGAATTATTCCTCAACTCTCATATAAAAAGGACGTGAAGACATGAAAAAAAAATAAGAGGCAAGAAAATTCGAAAGAGGTGTCTGACTAAAACGTTCAAGTGCAAGTGCTAAATTTGGAATATCATCCTGATATTCAAAACAGCGAGAAAACACATCTTAGTGTTTAAGAGAGTTACAAAGCTTAAACTGTTATACATCTAGAAGGTGACCGAAGCTGCTCTACATCGAAGTTGATTCAACGATAGCTTGTGGTCAGATTGGAGTCTGTTACATTCAACTGTGACAACCAAAAACGCCTTGCTTTGGATTAAGCAAGAGAGGTGGAGTAACCTGGCAGCTGTCCGAGTGAAAGAAACCTGAGGCTTGACGCGGGCTTGGTGATCAAAGGTTAAGTGCTCGAGAGGTGGAGTAGCTGGAAGCGGGGAGAAAGACCTTGGAGAGGCGGAGTAACCTGGGAGCTGTCTTGTGAAGATCCTGAGGCTTGAGGCGGGCTTCGTGATCAAAGCTCAAGCGCTCGACATTGTACTAAAAAGGGAAGTTTTTAGTGCAATCCTTCCAGGGAGTTTCTGGAAGAAGAGTGGACGTAGGCGGGTTGGCCGAACCACTTAAAAATCTCTCTTGCATTTACTTACTACTTTTATCTCTCGCTAACCTCTCGATTGCACTACATATAAACACACCTCTCGAACTAACTCAAACTCGTGTTAACTAAAAGGGGATAACATTTCCGCTGCGCATAAAACTTTGTCTTCACCTCGTGAGGTATCGAACCTAAACATCCTAAGTTCAATACACACGAGAGGTCGAAAAGATTTGCAAAATCTTATACAAGTCTATTCACCCCCCCCCCTCTAGACTTGGACCCCATCCCCTTGGGACCAACAATTGGTATCAGAGCAAGTTCTCTGATCGATATAAACCTTTGTTTATATTGCCTGGAGATCCTTCTTGGAAAAATCCTTTAAAAGTTTTCAAAGCACGAGATAATTTTTCTAATATGGATAGCATGTTGTCGAGACATCTTCTCTTTGATCTTAGCAGGTTCGATGACTGGAAAACACGCATGCTTGCGTATCTATCAGCCCTCCATGATGAGATGGCCGAAGTTATAACATCTGGACCAGTCAAGATCATGATGGTAAACACGGCTGCTGAGCAAACCAGGGATACACCAAAGTATGTCCCCAAACCCAGGGAAGAATGGACAAGTGATGATAGGAAGAGAAACAACCTGGACAACATTGCCAAGGATATTCTCTTCAGAGCTATAGACGAAACCATCTTCCCAAAAGTAAGAAAGTGCAAAACGGCGAAAGAGGTATGGGATACTTTGATGTTAATTGGTGAAGGTGACGAACAGGAAAAGGAGAACAAGCTCACCGTGGCCATGAAGAAGTTCGAGGACTTCTAGATGAAGCCAGGGGAGAGCATCGACAGCATGGAATCTCGTTTCATGAAGCTATCAATAGAGATCAATGATCTCGAGAAGGAGATTCCACAAAAGGAGCTAAACCTGAAGGTCTTACGAGGCCTTAACAAGGAGTGGGAAATGAAGGTGATCACAATGCGTGATCACAGGGATTTGAAGAACACCACAACCGACCAATTATTCAGAGATCTCAAAGCCTTCGAATTTGAGATGTTTCCGAGAGATGAGGACGTGGTGGACAGACGGAATGTGGCACTGGTTGCGGACCAACCAACCACCTCCTCAAGGTCAGATCCTAATCCCACTGATTTTTTATCTGACGAACAGTTTGCTTTCTTCATAAGAAAATTCAGGAAGTTCATGAAGAAGACACCGGAAAGCAGTACAAGTTCACCTTCCTCCTCAAGAAGGAAAAATGAGAAATACACATCCAGAAAAATGGAGGAAGAAGATCAAGGTCTATGCTACAACTGCAGGAGACCGGGGCACTTCAAGGCTGACTGTCCTTACCCTAAGGTAAGCAAGTATCAAGGCCTAGAAGGCAGGAACTCCAGGAGAAAGGAGGAACCTAAAGAGAAGCCAGCACAAAGTGGCTTCAAGGGAGATACAAAGAAACATCTGCGCAGAAAGGCGCTTGTTGCTGAGGAACTCGAGAGAACAATCGAGGAGTCCGAGACGTCGAGCTCCAGTGAAAGCAGCAGCAGCTCAGAGGATGAGAGGGGGCTCATCTGCTTATACACCGAGGAAGAAGAGAATCAATGCCTAATGGCCATTGACAATGAGGTAACCTCTACTTCCACATCTCGCTGCTCTACTTCTACCTCTCGTTGTTCTTCTTTCAGAAGCGATGAAGATCCCTTTGAGATGCTTGAAACATTCAAAAGGGATCTCGCAGTCGCTAATAGCACTCATGCCAAAATCAGGGAGGAAAACAGCAAGCTAACTGCTGAAAGAGATATGCTTAAGAACGTCTCGAAAGAGAATTCAGAGCTAACTCTCAAAGTAAGTGAGTTAGAAGCTAAAGTAATCCTACTGACTGAAGAGTGCAAAACTCGAGAGATCACAGAAAATGATCTTAGAAAGGTTATAGCATCATACTCTAATTCCTCCAAAGCTATGGAGAAAATGGTGAATGATCACAGACCTACAAGTGATAGAACCGGTCTAGGGTTCCATCGAGACCATCTCTCGAGAAATAAACAGACCAACGGTTTGGGAACTTCAAGAAATGGAGGATCTCAACCCAAACTAAATAAAGGTCATAAAGGACCAACAGAAAAGACCAGGGTAGCTATTCATAAACCGTCCCTATACACCAGCAATGGAAAGTATAGGAAAGCTACGAAGAATGGCCGGGTAAACAATATCGAGAGATCACCTTGCTATCTCTTGCAAGGCCATTCCAAGTACAAAAAGAGCTACATTCCATATAATGCGCCTCAAGGCAAATATGGAAGGTCTGAGATCCACATAGTTAGGAACTCACGGATGGAGAAAGGAAGACTCTATCCATCTAGTGAGAATTGGTCATCAAATCACAAGTTCTGGAAGAAACCTCACTTTCAGCAATTTCACATGACCAAACAGCGTATGAAAGGCATGGTGCATAAGCCGGTCGAAAAGTCTCTACCTAAGTTGATTTATGCACCAAAGAGGCCCAAAACTTTTGCTAGCATTCCTTATGATTATCAAACGTACAATGGCTACATTGCGCCTAGGCCTGGAATAATGGGCACAAGGTATAAATGGATGCCTAAACTCACTAACCCACCAGGACCCAAAGTTTGGGTACCTAAACTTGCTTAATTGCCTTGCAGGACACCAGGGACATGTGGTTCATTGACAGTGGATGTTCGAGACATATGACGGGAAATCTAACACTGCTAGAGAACATCCAACCTATCGAAGGTCCCTTGGTGACATTTGGCGACAACGAGAAGAAGGGACGCACAAAAGCTGTTGGTGAAATTCAAAAGAATGAGCTGGTCATTAAGGGAGTATCCTACGTTGAAGGGCTCAAGTTCAATCTCCTTAGTACAAGCCAGTTCTGTGACAAAGGCTACAAGGTTGTCTTCACCAAAAGCAAATGCCAGATTATGAGCGAGGAATCTCTCGAAGTCGTCTTGGAGCAGCAAGGAAAGGAAACATGTACATAGTGGATTGGAGGTCTGCAAAACCATCCCTATGTATGCTAGCAAGGAGCAAGGAAGATTTATGCTGGGATTGGCATAGTAAGCTTAGTCATCTGAACTTCAAGACTATCAACAAGCTTACTAAGAGGAACTTAGTGGAAGGACTGCCCAAAGTGACGTTTCGAAAGGATAAAATTTGTGAGGCAAGTCAACGGTGCAAACAGATCAAATCCTCCTTCAAGAGCAAAGCCGAGACATCATCCACTAGACCATTAAGTCTTCTTCACATGGACTTATTTGGCCCAGTGGATCCACCCAGCATAAAGGGAAAGAAGTACACTCTTGTGGTAGTAGATGACTACACAAGATTCACATGGACCGTGTTCTTAACCAAGANATATCGAGGTATCATCGGATCTCTTCTCTATTTAACTGCTAGTAGACCAGATATATCCTTTGCAGTAGGTGTATGTGCTAGGTTTCAGGCAAGTCCTAAGGAAAGTCACTTAAATGCATCTAAAAGGATCCTTAGATATCTCAAAGGTACGCAAAGTGTTGGGCTTTGGTATTCGAGAGGTGGATCTTTCGAACTTATGGGTTATTCAGATGCGGACTTTGCCGGCTGTAAAATAGATCGAAAAAGCACATCAGGGACATGTCAGTTTCTAGGTGGGAGACTTGTCTCATGGTTTAGTAAGAAACAACATTCGATAGCTACAAGCACCGCTGAGGCAGAATATATAGCAGCTGGAAGTTGTTGTGCTCAGATCTTATGGATGAAGCAACAGTTAATGGATTATGGTGTTGAGTGTAAGGAGGTTAAAATCATGTGTGACAATACAAGTGCTATTGCCATCACCCACAATCCAGTGTTACACTCTAGAACAAAGCATATTGATATTAAGTATCACTTCATCCGAGACCATGTTGAGAAAAAGGACATTATTTTGGAATATGTTGCAACGGAGGAGCAACTAGCAGATATTTTCACAAAAGCGTTATGTGAAAATAGATTCTCTCAACTAAGATTAGAATTGGGAATGATAGAATTGGGATGAATGGTCAAATCTTATCTTCTTGTATTTAGTGCCATGAACTGTTTCGCATGTGAGGAGCGGTTTCATCACAGCCAAAAGGAAGGGGCAAAAGGAAAGCCCCAGCCAAGGAGAAGGACTCTGATGATGAGCCTTTGGATCCTCTGATTCAGAGAGTTGCTCTGAGGGCTAAAAGGGCCAAAAATATTGTTGTCACCCAGGTTCGAGAGGTGACACCATCAGTCATACAAGTACCCTTCCAGGTTCGAGAGGTGACACCATCAGTCATACAAGTACCCTTCCAGGTTCGAGAGGTGACACCATCAGTCATACAAGTACCCTTCGAGGACAGGGCACAAGCCCAGGCAGTCATACAAGTACCCTTCGAGGACAGGGCACAAGCCCAGGGGGAACCTCAGGCCACACTGGCGGACAGGGCACAAGCCCAGGGGGAACCTCAGGCCACACTGGCTACTGAGGTTGAGAGAGTGCCCCCTACCAGGTCCCTGTCAAGAGATTTGAGTGATAATCTTCATGATGATATTACTGCTGAGGGTACTGGTGAATCTGTATTAGAACCTCGAGAGGAGGTTCAAGAGGTTGAAGGTACTGGGATCAGTGATCCAGTACAGGGGGATACAGAAGAGCCACGACAGGTGGTTCGAGAGATAGATGATCCAGCAGCTGAAACTCAGGACTACATGGTAGCTGCTGATGATCAGGGCATTGTGGTCAGGGACCCAGTGCAACATGCTCTAAATGTTGAGTTGACACCCACTGAATCTGCTCAGATTGATAGATCAGTTGCTCAAGTAATAGCAGATGTCAGATTGGAAGATGATCTCTCGGATAATGGTCGAGAGATCACTACTACAGAGGTTCTGTCTGATGAACAGAATGATGGAGAAGAAGAGGTCACTACTCAGTTGGAAGTGGAAGCACCTATTCTTGATGACTTCTCTAGGGTGATCAGGTGGATCAACTGGAGAACCAGGCCTTTCACTCAACTGATGGCCCAAGCAGCTGAGATGGAGGCAGAAGAACAATTTGCACTCCAGTGGCTGGGTATCTCAGAGATCCCAGCTCATCAACTCCTAGACCTTGCCCACGAAACAAAAGTGTCTAAGCTGAACAGTGGAAGAACTGATAAGGGCAAAGGAATAGCTGAAGAAATCGAGGTTGAGCCTGAGGAGGATCCAGAACTTGATGCCCAATTTCGAGAAGATATCAGGCTCGCCACTGCCATCTCCTTGGGACAAAACATTGAATTCACGAGAGGTCCAGGAGAGACTTCTGGGGTTGCTCACGATGATATCGCAACAGCCGCAATCCCACTGTCCCAAGTCAGTAACTCTGCTCTGGACGAACAGGTAGAAGCTTCGAGAGGTGAATCCGAGACCTCTGAAGCACCTCAAGTGGCACCCAACACCGTTCTACTTTTGCCACCACCTGCGTCCACACCCTCGATTGACAACGATGAAGCTCAGACAGTTCGAGAGGGTGTAGTTCCGTTGCTCACACTGCCGGGTTTTCCTACTGCTCCTGAAATAATTGTCATTCCAGACTCATCGGAGCAGACCGAAATGCAGTCCAATGAGCACTTAGAGCAGATTGCCCCAAGTCCTGCTGGTTCGAGGAGTACTGACGATACCATCGAAGGTGGAAACCGGGAAGCGTCCAATACCGAAGAACCCTCTCCGGCTGATCCTATCTCCACAGTTGCTGAAGCTGAGGCTCTAGGTTCGAGAGGTGAGGAGCAAGAAGTGATCCATCCCTCAGGTGGAAACCGGGAAGCGCCTGACATGGAGCTACCTTCGAGCTCTGAACCCGGTGTCCCTG
>NC_044927.1:14769359-14771274 GCF_003576645.1 Ipomoea triloba
CCTATCTCCACAGTTGCTGAAGCTGAGGCTCCAGGTTCGAGAGGTGAGGAGCAAGAAGTGATCCATCCCTCAGGTGGAAATCGGGAAGCACCTGACATGGAGCTACCTTCGAGCTCTGAACCTTGTGTCCCTGCGGCTCCTCAGACAATAAATCGAGAGGTGGACTCGCAATTGCAAGTCATGGGTGGAAATCTGGAAGCACCCAAGTCCCCTCCGACAAAAGGTACATCTCGTTCCTCATCTCCTACTTCTGACTATGATCAACAGGCCGAAGAAGTCTTCATTGGCGAAGTGCGTCAATTCATGGCTGATCAATCTCAGAAGATGGCTCAGCTCGAAAGAATACTCGCTGTGGTCCGCAATGCTGCAATGCCTGCTGCTGGCACAAGTGAATCCCAAGGCCGTCATGCTGAACTTCTCGAACAGGCAATATGGGCTGAGGATGCAGCACGGAAAGCCACTGATGAAGCTGTTGGTCCCAAGGGGATGGGGTACAAGTCTAGAGGGGGGGGGGGGGAATAGACTTGTATAAGATTTTGCAAATCTTTTCAACCTCTCGTGTGTATTGAACTTAGGATGTTTAGGTTCGATACCTCACGAGGTGAAGACAAAGTTTTATGCGCAGCGGAAATGTTATCCCCTTTTAGTTAGCACGAGTTTGAGTTAGTTCGAGAAGTGCGTTTATATGCAGTGCAATCGAGAGGTTAGCGAGAGATAAAAACAGTAAGTAAATGCAAGAGAGATTTTTAAGTGGTTCGGCCAACCCGCCTACGTCCACTCTTCTTCCAGAAACTCCCTGGAAGGATTGCACTAAAAACTTCCCTTTTTTTAGTACAATATCGAGCGCTTGAGCTTTGATCACGAAGCCCGCCTCAAGCCTCAGGTTTTTCGCCCCGCTTCTTGTTACTCCACCTCTCGAGCACTTGACCTTTGATCACCAAGCCCGCGTCAAGCCTCAGGTTTCTTTCACTCGGACAGCTGCCAGGTTACTCCACCTCTCTTGCTTAATCCAAAGCAAGGTGTTTTTGGTTGTCACAGTTGAATGTAACAGGCTCCAATCTGACCACAAGCTATCGTTGAATCAACTTCGATGTAGAGCAGCTTCGGTCACCTTCGTTGTAACTCTCTTGAAACACTAAGATGTGTTTTCTCGCTGTTTTGAATATCAGGATGATATTCCAAGTTGAGCACTTGCACTTGAACGTTTTAGACAGACACTTCTTAAGAATTTCGAACCTCTTTTCTTTTTAACTCCTTTTTCTCTCTTTTCCCTCTTTTCTTCTGTGTCTTTACGTCCTTATATATGAGAGTAGAGGAATAATTCCGTTGGAGGGAAAATTATTCCGTTTGAAATTTGTCTCCCATGCTGATCATGGGTCTTGCGTATTTTCAGCATATTTCATGGAGTGGTGATCTTGTAACTTGAACCTCTTTGTCTTGTAGTGAATATTCCATAGTTCACTTTCTTGAGTCCATGCTCCACTTTCGTCTTTTGGTAAAAGTTACTCTTTTTATATTCCCATTATTCCTTGATTGTAGGGAATCAGACCACTTCAGCATTGGTGCACCTTTTGACCGTTTGTGGTGGAAATCTGACGTGTCATCCATTTCCGCCCATTTTGAAATCTTCACGTTCGGCACCTCTTCATTATTCCATCTCCATGATATTCTTCTTCTCCAAACTTTAAGTATGACCGTTATTCAGCTTTGTTGGAGAATTGTTAGTGTATCGAGACCAAGGTTGATATCTTGATCGCTTGATGTCTCGAACTCAAATATCGAGAGGTCTATCTCTCGAACTCTGTTTTTGTCTCGAACTGGATAACTGTATCGAGAGGTCCTACCTCTCGAACTCTGCTTATGTCTCGAGACTTAGTTGATGTCTCGCAGACCCTTATTCCTCCAGTGTTGTCCC
>NC_044927.1:14773161-14783077 GCF_003576645.1 Ipomoea triloba
GCTTAAGAGAAATTGCACAACAAAGCCGAAACCAACCTTTTTACTGATCGACAGGTTGGCGTTGGAGACTGAGCGCATCACTTGCTGTTGGAGGAAGTTGAAGATAATATGTGCCCAGTCCAGCTTGTTGTTGTTCCAAATGGCATGGAGGATTTTGAGGAGGTCTAGACTAACCTCGTCAGTTCCGGACAGTTTGCCGAGCACAAACTTCATGATTAGGTCGGCAGCGAGAGCAAACCTCTCCTTTAGGTGGTACTTGCGGAGGGCAGAGGATGCTCTGGGTGGTGCAGTCGCTAGTCGGATTTTCTCCCAGAAGGCTTGCTTGTCCAAGTCGTAATCCGATAGATGCTTGACTGCTTCCTCCGGTGACGCGAAATCAAATGCCGCTCTGAGGTCACCTACAGATGTTGTGATGGGAAAATCATTAAAGCGGCTTTCGATTTTACCCTTCGTGACCTTGGCATTTGCGAACCATTCTGTGAAGTCGAGGGGGTGAACGGTCCCGTAGTCGTGCGTCATGTATTTCATCAGTCCTGCTTTCTCAAACTTCTTCAGGACTTTTTCCGCCATTTTTGGATTAGGGGAGTTGGTGATGAAGCCATTTCTGTCAAGGATACTCCCCGCCTTGACTTGTTTGATCTGAGAGCGAATGTGCAGCAACTCCCTCTGATATGCGTCGGAAGATGAGGTTGATGTAGAGGATTCGGACGCCATTGATGAAGGTTAGATGTTTTGGAGGGAATGTGTACTGCGTTTAGTATTTGGGGATTTTGGGTAAACGGTTTTAGCTTGAATCCGGGTAAAGAAGAAGGATTTGGCTTTTATATCATGTGGATTCGGGTTGGATATATGGGTAGGGTAGAATATTTGATCCGAGAAAAGATACCGGTTAATTTCAAAGAAGTAAAAGGTCAGAAATACCCTTTATAACGGTTATGTATGTAATGTATGGTAAGGATATTTTGGTAAAGTATAATGCGGTTTTTGGATAGTGGGATATAATGAGATGTTTATACAGGCATGCTCCCATTAATCAAGATAATGCCCTTAAGTGCGAAAAACCGTCAGTAACCGATGACCACGTGGCTAGCATTAATATCCAAAGTTAGCCGTTTCCCTTCATATATCAGATTCACCTCTCGAAGGTGAATTGTCTTCCACATGAGTTTAAGGATCTTCCCCCTGAGTGATTGATCCCTAAACCTCCTTATTCCTCCGTCTTGATCTGGTTAAGGATCTTCCCCCTGAGTGATTGATCCCTAACCCTCCTTATTCCTCCGTTCAGAGATATCAGTTTGTTATCTTTCGAAGTGACCTCTCGAACTACCCTTCTTCGAGACATAACGTATATAGACAAACTGATCGGGTGACCTCTCGAACTACCTTTCGAACACAGATTGCGAGAGAAACAAGTTTGATTCATCTAAAAGATATCACTTGGAACATATCCTTAAGTTCATTTAGTGATTTCCAGATACATTACATATGAATCAATATCCTATTAGATTCCTTAGAAACTTTTGTTTGGCCTTGGTCAGCCTAATAGGAATCTATCGTTAAAGCAGAAACTAGCCATCTAAAGTCCTATTTGTCTAATAACAGAACTAGGGGTGGCTATTCCCTTTTCTTGTTCTCCTCTCCGGAGCTGCTTACTGTAGTTGGGAGTGACCATCTTCATCGCTAATCCTCTTAAGGTCTTTGGATTAGGTATGATCACCCCTTTGACTGCTGCTGACCTCAGAAAGTCCCATCTGGTCTTCCTCTCCATTTCCCTTGGTTCTCCATTTGGTTGAGGAAGGCCCTTTTCCAGAATGTGCAGCAGTAGGAGTCCCTCTTGTGCAGGACTCTCCTCCCGATTCCAGTATCCCATCGTTGTGGATCTCCTCGCATTTGGGGATCCATTCACCTTGGATGAGAATAGGATTCTTGCTTGGATTATCAGGAAGCTCCGCAATCTGTTCACCCTTCGTAGATTCTGGATAGTTTTCTCCTTGAAAATCTTTGGACTTGACTGCCGGTTTCTTTCCTCTATAAAAGAATGGAACATCATCTTTTCCTTTCTTTTTCTCCATGGGAAGTTGATGGTATGAACTTCTGAAAGAAACCCTCTTATTTATAGCCCAATAAGGTTACCACTGTTGAGTCACGGGATGCAATATGAATGACCATTCAATGCTTGTGTAACTCCAAAGCTGCCATAAAGTTGATGAAACCGCCCCTCACATGCGAAACAGTTCATGGCACTAAATACAAGAAGATAAGATTTGACCATTCAACCCAACTCTATCATTCCCAATTCTAACCTTAGTTGAGAGAATCTATTTTCACATAACGCTTTTGTGAAAATATCTGCTAGTTGCTCCTCCGTTGCAACATATTCCAAAGTAATGTCCTTCCTCTCAACATGGTCTCGGATGAAGTGATACTTAATATCAATATGCTTTGTTCTAGAATGTAACACTGGATTGTGGGTGATGGCAATAGCACTTGTATTGTCACACATGATCTTAACCTCCTTACACTCAACCCCATAATCCAGTAATTGTTGCTTCATCCATAAAACCTGAGCACAGCAACTTCCAGCTGCTACATACTCTGCCTCAGCGGTGCTTGTAGCTATCGAATGCTGTTTCTTGCTAAACCATGAGACAAGTCTTCCACCTAGAAACTGACATGTCCCTGATGTGCTTTTTCGATCTATCTTACAACCGGCAAAGTCCGCATCTGAATAACCCATAAGTTCGAAAGATCCACCTCTCGAATACCAAAGTCCAACACTTTGCGTACCTTTGAGATATCTAAGAATCTTTTTAGATGCATTTAAGTGACTTTCCTTAGGACTTGCCTGAAACCTAGCACATACACCTACTGCAAAGGATATATCTGGTCTACTAGCAGTTAAATAAAGAAGAGATCCGATGATACCTCGATAAGTAGTTTGATCGACCTCTCGACCTTCACTGTCGACATCGATACGTAGAGAGGTTCCCATGGGTACTTTGACTGAGGATTTCCCTTCTATATTGTATTTTCTGAGCAGATCCTTGGTGTATTTCTCCTGATTGATGAAGATACCTTCCTTAAGCTGTCTCACTTGTAATCCAAGGAAGTAGTTTAGTTCTCCCATCATGCTCATCTCGAACTTCCCTTTCATCAACCTGGAGAACTTCTCGCACAAGTCTGGATTGGTGCTTCCAAAAATGATATCGTCCACATAGATTTGCACCAATAAGATGTGATCCCCGTCCTTAATTCTAAACAATGTTTTGTCCACTAGGCCTTTGGTGAACCCACACTGAAGTAGAAAAGAGGATAAGGTATCGTACCAAGCTCTCGGAGCTTGTTTTAAGCCGTAAAGTGCCTTCTTTAATTTGTATACTTTGTCAGCTCCCACGTCCTTCAAGAAACCCGGAGGTTGTTCAACGTACACCTCTTCTTCGAGAAGTCCGTTCAGAAAAGCGCTCTTGACATCCATTTGATATACCTTAAAGTCTTTGAAGGCGGCATATGCGAGAAAGATGCGTATGGCTTCGAGACGTGCCACTGGAGCGAAGGTTTCATCAAAATCTATTCCTTCCTCCTGACAGTAGCCTTTGGCAACAAGTCTGGCCTTGTTCCTAACAATAACTCCATCCTCATTCATCTTGTTTCTGAAAACCCACTTTGTACCAATGACATTCTGATGATGAGGTCTCGGAACTAGTTCCCAAACATCGTTCCGTTCAAACTGATGAAGTTCCTCTTGCATGGCTTGCACCCAATCTGGATCACATAGAGCCTCATCGATCACCTTAGGCTCTATTTGAGATAGAAAGCAAGCAAACATGCTTTCTCTGTATGCTGATCTGGTTCGAACTCTGTCACGTACATCTCCAATCACTTGATCAGCAGGGTGACTTCTCAGCCATCTTAGGTCGGGTTGTGGCTCCTCAGTTGATACTTCCGTTGAAGGTTGAGATGTGGGTTGAACATCTATGATCTGGATTTGATCAACTGAGTCAGGAGCTTTCTTCTTGGTAGACTCTTCATCATCTGATTCTGACTGGAGTTCCGCTACGTCTCGAACTATAGACTGCTTGTCTTCGAGAGGTAAGTTTGATCTCTCGATAGACTCTGGCTGATCTTCCTCAGCTGCTTCCGTTGTCTTTGATGGTTGATCTGTCGATGCCCTTTCATCAAAGGTAACATGTATGGACTCTTCAACCACCAAACTCCGCTTGTTGAAGACTCTGAATGCTTTGCTTGTCGATGAGTATCCCAGAAATACTCCATCATCTGCCTTTTCTTCAAAAGTTCTTAGTTGAGCCTTCCCATTGTTGTGGATATAGCATTTGCACCCGAATGTGTGGAAGTGGCTTACATTCGGTTTTCTTTCATTCCACAACTCATATGGAGTCTTTCCAACTCCTTTCACGATCAAGGACCGATTTTGGGTATAGCACGCTGTGTTGATTGCTTCTGCCCAAAATCCTTGTGATATGTTGGCTTGCGAGAGCATGGTCCTTGCGGCTTCTTTGAGAGTTCTGTTCCTTCTTTCAGCAACCCCGTTTTGTTGAGGTGTTCGAGCAGCTGATAGTTGATGATGAATTCCGTTCTCGTTGCAGTAGCTCTCGATTACTTGATTAACGAACTCTCCACCTTGATCTGACCGGATCTTTAGTATCGAGACTTCCTTTTCAACTTGAACTTGTTTCAAGAGATTTGGTAGGGCAATTTTTGTCTCGCTTTTCTTGGTTAAGAACACGGTCCAAGTGAATCTTGTGTAGTCATCCACTACCACAAGAGTGTACTTCTTTCCCTTTATGCTGGGTGGATCCACTGGGCCAAATAAGTCCATGTGAAGAAGACTTAATGGTCTAGTGGATGATGTCTCGGCTTTGCTCTTGAAAGAGGATTTGATCTGTTTGCACCGTTGACATGCCTCACAAATTTTATCCTTTCGAAACGTCACTTTGGGCAGTCCTTCCACTAAGTTCCTCTTAGTAAGCTTGTTGATAGTCTTGAAGTTCAGATGACTAAGCTTACTATGCCACTCCCAGCATAAATCTTCCTTGCTCCTTGCTAGCATACATAGGGATGGTTTTGCAGACCTCCAATCCACTATGTACATGTTTCCTTTCCTTGCTGCTTCCAAGACGACTTCGAGAGATTCCTCGCTCATAATCTGGCATTTGCTTTTGGTGAAGATAACTTTGTAGCCCTTGTCACAGAACTGGCTTGTACTAAGGAGATTGAACTTGAGCCCTTCAACGTAGGATACTCCCTTAATAACCAGCTCATTCTTTTGAATTTCACCAACAGCTTTTGTGCGTCCCTTCTTCTCGTTGTCGCCAAATGTCACCAAGGGACCTTCGATAGGTTGGATGTTCTCTAGCAGTGTTAGATTTCCCGTCATATGTCTCGAACATCCACTGTCAATGAACCACATGTCCCTGGTGTCCTGCAAGGCAATTAAGCAAGTTTAGGTACCCAAACTTTGGGTCCTGGTGGGTTAGTGAGTTTAGGCATCCATTTATACCTTGTGCCCATTATTCCAGGCCTAGGCGCAATGTAGCCATTGTACGTTTGATAATCATAAGGAATGCTAGCAAATGTTTTAGGCCTCTTTGGTGCATAAATCAACTTAGGTAGAGACTTTTCGACCGGCTTATGCACCATGCCTTTCATACGCTGTTTGGTCATGTGAAATTGCTGAAAGTGAGGTTTCTTCCAGAACTTGTGATTTGATGACCAATTCTCACTAGATGGATAGAGTCTTCCTTTCTCCATCCGTGAGTTCCTAACTATGTGGATCTCAGACCTTCCATATTTGCCTTGAGGTGCATTATATGGAGTGTAGCTCTTTTTGTACTTGGAATGGCCTTGCGAGAGATAGCAAGGTGATCTCTCGATATTGTTTACCCGGCCATTCTTCGTAGCTTTCCTATACTTTCCATTGCTGGTGTATAGGGACGGTTTATGAATAGCTACTCTGGTCTTTTCTGTTGGTCCTTTATGACCTTTATTTGGTTTGGGTTGAGATCCTCCATTTCTTGAAGTTCCCAAACCATTGGTCTGTTTATCTCTCGAGAGATGGTCTTGATGGAACCCTAGACCGGTTCTATCACTTGTAGGTCTGTGATCATTCACCATTTTCTCCATAGCTTTGGAGGAATTAGTGTATGATGCTATAACCTTTCTAAGATCATTTTCGGTGATCTCTCGAGTTTTGCACTCTTCAGTCAGTTGGATTATTTTAGCTCCTAACTCACTTACTTTGAGAGTTAGCTCTGAATTCTCTTTCGAGACGTTCTTAAGCATATCTCTTTCAGCAGTTAGCTTGCTGTTTTCTTCCCTGATTTTGGCATGAGTGCTATTAGCGACTGCGAGATCCCTTTTAAATGTTTCAAGCATCTCAAAGGGATCTTCATCGCTTCTGAAAGAAGAACAACGAGAGGTAGAAGTAGAGCAGCGAGATGTGGAAGTAGAGGTTACCTCATTGTCAATGGCCATTAGGCATTGATTCTCTTCTTCCTCGGTGTATAAGCAGATGAGCCCCCTCTCATCCTCTGAGCTGCTGCTGCTTTCACTGGAGCTCGACGTCTCGGACTCCTCGATTGTCCTCTCGAGTTCTTCAGCAACAAGCGCCTTCCTGCGCTGATACGTCTTTGATGATCCTTTGAAGCCACCTTGTGTTGGCTTCTCCCTGGATTCCTCTATTCTCTTGGAATCCTTGCCTTCTTGGCCCTGATGCTTGCTTACTAGTGGGTAAGGGCATTCGGCCTTGAAATGTCCCGGTCTTCTACAGTTGTAGCATAGACCCTGATTTTCCTCCTCCGTCCTTCTGGATGGATATCTCTCATTTTTCCTTCTTGAGGAGGAAGGTGAACTTTTGTTGCTCTCCTGGTTCATCTTCATGTATTTCCTGAACTTTCTCACAAAGAGAGCAAACTGTTCGTCAGACATAACATTCATAGGATTAGAGTCTGACCTTGAAGATGTGGATGGTTGCTCAGCAACAAGTGCTACGTTTCGTCGATCCACAATGTCCTCATCTCTTGGGAACATCTCGAACTCGAAGGCTTTGAGATCCCGGAAGAGTTTGTCTGTTGTGGTTTCCTTCAGATCTCGGTGATCTCTCATCGTGATCACCTTTACTTCCCACTCCTTAGTGAGGCCACGTAAGACCTTCAGGTTCAGCTCCTTTTGTGGGATCTCCTTTTCAAGGTCACTGATCTCGGTTGTGAGCTTCATGAACCGAGACTCCATGCTGTCGATGCTCTCTCCTGGCTTCATCTTGAAGTCTTCGAACTTCTTCATGGCCACGGTGAGCTTGTTTTCCTTTTCCTGTTCGTCACCTTCACCAATTAACATCAAAGTATCCCATACCTCTTTTGCCGTTTTGCACTTCCTCACTTTTGGGAAGATGGTTTCGTCTATAGCTCTGAAGAGAATATCCTTGGCAATATTGTCCAGGTTGTTTCTCTTCCTATCATCACTGGTCCATTCTTCCCTAGGTTTTGGGATGTACTTTGGTGTTTCTTGGGTTTGAACTGCAGCAGTATTAACCATTAGGATCTTGACTGGTCCAGAAGTTATAACCTCGGCCATCTCATCATGGAGGGCTGATAAGTACGCAAGCATGCGTGTTTTCCAGTCGTCAAACCTGCTAAGATCAAAGAGAAGATGTCTCGACAACATGCTGTCCATATTGAAAAATTATCTCGTGCTTTGAAAATATTTAAGAAGATTTTTCAAAGAAGGATCTCTAGGCAATATAAACAAAGGTTTATATCGATCAGAGAACTCGCTCTGATACCAATTGTTGGTCCCAAGGGGATGGGGTACAAGTCTAGAGGGGGGGGGGAATAGACTTGTATAAGATTTTGCAAATCTTTTCGACCTCTCGTGTGTATTGAACTTAGGATGTTTAGGTTCGATACCTCACGAGGTGAAGACAAAGTTTTATGCGCAGCGGAAATGTTATCCCCTTTTAGTTAGCACGAGTTTGAGTTAGTTCGAGAGGTGTGTTTATATGCAGTGCAATCGAGAGGTTAGCGAGAGATAAAAACAGTAAGTAAATGCAAGAGAGATTTTTAAGTGGTTCGGCCAACCCGCCTACGTCCACTCTTCTTCCAGAAACTCCCTGGAAGGATTGCACTAAAAACTTCCCTTTTTAGTACAATATCGAGCGCTTGAGCTTTGATCACGAAGCCCGCCTCAAGCCTCAGGTTTTTCGCCCCGCTTCTTGTTACTCCACCTCTCGAGCACTTGACCTTTGATCACCAAGCCCGCGTCAAGCCTCAGGATCTTCACAAGACAGCTCCCAGGTTACTCCGCCTCTCCAAGGTCTTTCTCCCCGCTTCCAGCTACTCCACCTCTCGAGCACTTGACCTTTGATCACCAAGCCCGCGTCAAGCCTCAGGTTTCTTTCACTCGGACAGCTGCCAGGTTACTCCACCTCTCTTGCTTAATCCAAAGCAAGGTGTTTTTGGTTGTCACAGTTGAATGTAACAGACTCCAATCTGACCACAAGCTATCGTTGAATCAACTTCGATGTAGAGCAGCTTCGGTCACCTTCTAGATGTATAACAGTTTAAGCTTTGTAACTCTCTTAAACACTAAGATGTGTTTTCTCGCTGTTTTGAATATCAGGATGATATTCCAAATTTAGCACTTGCACTTGAACGTTTTAGACAGACACTTCTTAAGAATTTCGAACTTCTTTTCTTTTTAACTCCTTTTTCTCTCTTTTCCCTTTTTTTCTTCCCCTTTCTTTTTCTTCTGTGTCTTTACGTCCTTATATATGAGAGTAGAAGAATAGTTCCGTTGGAGGGAAAACTATTCCGTTTGAAATTGGTCTCCCACGCCGAACATGGGTCTTTGCACAATTTCAGCATTTTTCATGGAGTAGTGGTCTTGTAACTTGAGCCTTTTGTTTTGTAGTGAATATTCCATATTCCACTTTCTTGAGTTCATGCTTCACTTGCTTCTTTTGGATAAAGTTACTCTTTTTATGTTCCCATCATTCCTTGTTTGGGGAATCTGACCACTTCAGGATTGGTGCACTTCTTGACCGTTTGTGGTGGAGGTCTGACGTGTCATCCACTTCCGTCCATTTTGAAACCTCCCGCTCAGCACCTCTTCAATATTTTATCTCCATGATATTCTTCTTCTCCAAACTTAGAGTATTTTATCTGCACATGTTGACTAACATTCAGCCTCTTGGAGAAGTGCCGGTTTATCGAGACCATAAAAGATGTCTCGACCACTTGATGTTTCAATCCCATGTATCGAGAGGTCTATCTCTCGAATATTCTTTACGTCTCGAACTCGATAGGTATATCGAGAGGTCCTTACCTCTCGAACTTGGCTTGTGTCTCGAGACTTAGTTGATGTCTCGTAGACCCTTATTCCTCCAGAGTTGTCTCGTGCCTGCTTCTGATCTATCTGTTTGCTTACAACACGAAAACTTCTAAGTTGTTCAAACAAGTTTACCTTAAGCTTAAATATTTCCCGAGTTGAGCTCAAATTACCCGGTTGTATTTTCGCTCTTAGTTTACTTATCGAACTTACATTGTTTTGCCTATGTATCGAGACTTGGGGATTCTTACTTAACAGTTGGTATCATCAAAACCTATTACATGATGTTCCTAACAGAAGCTGGTGTAGCTCGAGCAGAGGCTGCAAGTGCAAGGGCTGAATTAGTCGAGATGCGAGCAGAGCTTCGAGCCTTTCAACATTCCAGTGAACTTCGACAGGATGTAATGAAAGCCATACTCGATGACCTGTCGAACCAAGTGCCTGCCCAACTTCAAGCAATCTTCGAAGGTATGTCCATCCTCCTTTCCCGTGCTGATGATGCCAACAAGGGGGAAAATAAAGGGAAAAAGAAGGGGGAAAATACAACAGGCAAGAAAAGGGCAGCAAGTGAACC
>NC_044927.1:14783102-14865271 GCF_003576645.1 Ipomoea triloba
TATATATGCAGTGCAATCGAGAGGTTAGCGAGAGATAAAAACAGTAAGTAAATGCAAGAGAGATTTTTAAGTGGTTCGGCCAACCCGCCTACGTCCACTCTTCTTCCCAGAAACTCCCTGGAAGGATTGCACTAAAAACTTCCCTTTTTAGTACAATATCGAGCGCTTGAGCTTTGATCACGAAGCCCGCCTCAAGCCTCAGGTTTTTCGCCCCGCTTCTGTTACTCACCTCTCGGCACTTGACCTTTGATCACCAAGCCGGTCAAGCCTCAGGATCTTCACAAGACGCTCCCAGGTTACTCCCCTCTCCAAGGTCTTTCTCCCCGCTTCCAGCTACTCCACCTCTCGAGCACTTGACCTTTGATCACCAAGCCCGCGTCAAGCCTCAGGTTTCTTTCACTCGGACAGCTGCCAGGTTACTCCACCTCTCTTGCTTAATCCAAAGCAAGGTGTTTTTGGTTGTCACAGTTGAATGTAACAGGACTCCAATCTGACCACAAGCTATCGTTGAATCAACTTCGATGTAGAGCAGCTTCGGTCACCTTCTGGATGTATAACAGTTTAAGCTTTGTAACTCTCTTAAACACTAAGATGTGTTTTCTCGCTGTTTTGAATATCAGGATGATATTCCAAGTTAAGCACTTGCACTTGAACGTTTTAGACAGACACTTCTTAAGAATTTCGAACCCCCTTTTTTGTGTCTTTCACGTCCTTTTATATGAGAGTAGAGGAATAATTCCGTTGGAGGGAAAATTATTCCGTTTGAAATTTGTCTCCCATGCTGATCATGGGTCTTGCATATTTTCAGCATATTTCATGGAGTGGTGATCTTGTAACTTGAACCTCTTTGTCTTGTAGTGAATATTCCATAGTTCACTTTCTTGAGTCCATGCTCCACTTTCGTCTTTTGGTAAAAGTTACTCTTTTATATTCCCATTATTCCTTGTTGTAGGGAATCAGACCACTTCAGCATTGGTGCACCTTTTGACCGTTTGTGGTGGAAATCTGACGTGTCATCCATTTCCGCCCATTTTGAAATCTTCACGTTCGGCACCTCTTCATTATTCCATCTCCATGATATTCTTCTTTTCCAAACTTTAAGTATGCTACCGTCATTCAGCTTTGTTGGAGAATTGTTAGTGTATCGAGACCAAGGTTGATATCTTGATTGCTTGATGTCTCGTAATATCGAGGGTCTATCTCTCGAACTCTGTTTATGTCTCGAACTGGATAACTGTATCGAGAGGTCCTACCTCTCGAACTCTGCTTATGTCTCGAGACTTAGTTGATGTCTCGCAGACCCTTATTCCTCCAGTGTTGTCCCATGCTTCTTCTGATCTGTCTATATGATTACAACACGAGACTTCTAAGATGTTCAAACAAATTTACCTCAAGCTTAAATATTTTCCGAGTTGAGCTCAAAGTTACTCGGTTGTATTTTCGCTCTTGGTTTACTTGTCGAACTTACAGCGTTTTGCCTATGCGTCGAGACTCGGGGATTTCTACTTAACAGTTGGTATCATCAAAACCTATTACATGATGTTCCTAACAGAAGCTGGTGTAGCTCGAGCAGAGCTGCAAGCAAGAGGGCTGAATTAGCCGAGATGCGAGCAGAGCTTCGAGCCTTCCAATATTCCAGTGAACTTCGACAGGATGTGATGAAAGCCATACTCGATGACCTGTCGAACCAAGTGCCTGCCGAACTTCAAGCAATCTTCGAAGGTATGTCCATCCTTCTTTCCCGTGCTGATGATGCCAACAAGGGGGAAAATAAAGGGAAAAAGAAGGGGGAAAATACAACAGGCAAGAAAAGGGCAGCAAGTGAACCAGCTGGACCACCTCCAAAAATACCAAGAATCATGAGCAAAGCAGTGGAGGATGCTAAACAGGCAGAAAACCTAAGGGTCCAGCGTACACTGGAAATGGAGAAAAGGAGAGAAGAGGACAGAGAAAGAAGAAGAAAAAGACAAGAACAACAGTCAGAAAAAGAAAGGAAAATAGATCTTCTCATGACAAGCTTTAAGTTTGGGAACAGAGAAGACACTGAACAAATTTTGACCCTGGAGATATTCAAGCTTCTGAAAACCACTGGGATATCTACACACAGCAATATGTCTCCAGAAGAATGCATTGCCTGGTGGAAAGATGGAGTAATTGATGGTGAGTTCGTGGGGGAAGCCTACAGGAACTACAGGCATCTAGATGTCACAGATGAATACATAAGCCTGGTAAATCCGAAAGACCCCATCAAGACACGAGAAGCCATTAACAAGAAGAGGAAAGCCAACAAGAAGTAAGCTCTCGTGGTCCAAACTCCATCTTATTTCAATGTATTGATGTCTATGTTGTTCTTGGTCTTATTTCTTTTAAACTTTTCTACTAAAACTCTGCTTTGTAAACATTTCCTTTTATAATCATATATATATCTTTTGCTGGGGGTGTTGCGTGAGTTCTATTATTCATGTTTTAGTAGAGTATTTGTCAAACTTACCATATGCGCTGAAAAATAAAATCTATGGTAATTCTTTCTATCAAATCAGCCATATAGAGTAAGTATAAGTGTTGGCATCATCAAAAAGGGGGAAATTGTTAGGAACATCATGTAATAGGTTTTGATGATACCAACTGTTAAGTAGAAATCCCCAAGTCTCGATGCATAGGCAAAAACGCTGTAAGTTCGACAAGTAAACCAAGAGCGAAAATACAACCGGGTAACTTTGAGCTCAACTCGGAAAATATTTAAGCTTGAGGGAAATTTGTTTGAACATCTTAGAAGTCTCGTGTGTTGTAATCATATAGACAGATCAGAAGAAAGCATGGGACAACACTGGAGGAATAAGGGTCTGCGAGACATCAACTAAGTCTCGAGACATAAGCAGAGTTCGAGAGGTAGGACCTCTCGATACAGTTATCCAGTTCGAGACATAAACAGAGTTCGAGAGATAGACCTCTCGATATTTGAGTTCGAGACATTAAGCAATCAAGATATCAACCTTGGTCTCGATACACTAACAATTCTCCAACAAAGCTGAATGACGGTCATACTTAAAGTTTGGAGAAGAAGAATATCATGGAGATGGAATAATGAAGAGGTGCCGAACGTGAAGATTTCAAAATGGGCGGAAATGGATGACACGTCAGATTTCCACCACAAACGGTCAAAAGGTGCACCAATGCTGAAGTGGTCTGATTCCCTACAAACAAGGAATAATGGGAATATAAAAAGAGTAACTTTTACCAAAAGACGAAAGTGGAGCATGGACTCAAGAAAAGTGAACTATGGAACATTCACTACAAGACAAAGAGGTTCAAGTTACAAGATCACCACTCCATGAAATATGCTGAAAATATGCAAGACCCATGATCAGCATGGGAGACAAATTTCAAACGGAATAATTTTCCCTCTAACGGAATTATTCCTCAACTCTCATATAAAAAGGACGTGAAGACATGAAAAAAAATAAGAGGCAAGAAAATTCGAAAGAGGTGTCTGACTAAAACGTTCAAGTGCAAGTGCTAAATTTGGAATATCATCCTGATATTCAAAACAGCGAGAAAACACATCTTAGTGTTTAAGAGAGTTACAAAGCTTAAACTGTTATACATCTAGAAGGTGACCGAAGCTGCTCTACATCGAAGTTGATTCAACGATAGCTTGTGGTCAGATTGGAGTCTGTTACATTCAACTGTGACAACCAAAAACACCTTGCTTTGGATTAAGCAAGAGAGGTGGAGTAACCTGGCAGCTGTCCGAGTGAAAGAAACCTGAGGCTTGACGTGGGCTTGGTGATCAAAGGTTAAGTGCTCGAGAGGTGGAGTAGCTGGAAGCGGGGAGAAAGACCTTGGAGAGGCGGANGAAAGAAACCTGAGGCTTGACGTGGGCTTGGTGATCAAAGGTTAAGTGCTCGAGAGGTGGAGTAGCTGGAAGCGGGGAGAAAGACCTTGGAGAGGCGGAGTAACCTGGGAGCTGTCTTGTGAAGATCCTGAGGCTTGAGGCGGGCTTGGTGATCAAAGCTCAAGTGCTCGATAGGTGGAGTAACAAGAAGCGGGGCGATAAACCTGAGGCTTGAGGCGGGCTTCGTGATCAAAGCTCAAGCGCTCGACATTGTACTAAAAAGGGAAGTTTTTAGTGCAATCCTTCCAGGGAGTTTCTGGAAGAAGAGTGGACGTAGGCGGGTTGGCCGAACCACTTAAAAATCTCTCTTGCATTTACTTACTGCTTTTATCTCTCGCTAACCTCTCGATTGCACTACATATAAACACACCTCTCGAACTAACTCAACCTCGTGTTAACTAAAAGGGGATAACATTTCCGCTGCGCATAAAACTTTGTCTTCACCTCGTGAGGTATCGAACCTAAACATCCCAAGTTCAATACACACGAGAGGTCGAAAAGATTTGCAAAATCTTATACAAGTCTATTCACCCCCCCCTCTAGACTTGTACCTCATCCCCTTGGGACCAACACTCCCCCACACTAGAACTTTTGCTTGTCCTCAAGCAATTACCAAGGACAATCCACTTTCCAAGCAATGAAACTGATCACACTTCCTCCCTGCACAACCAAACATACCACCAACCATCTCATACAACCTAACCTGCTTCAAGAATCATCTCAGAATCACAAGTGAGTTCCCCTCTCAGGCCACTAACCGGGCACCAGAATTAAGGTAGATTAGGACCCTGTATGCACATGTACTCAGTTGAGATTATACAGAACTTGGCTTAAGATGAGATCCCATAGATTTGCCCTTCATACTCCCATAGATCAACTCTAAAACTGCATGCTAAGATCAAGTAGGTCTTTATTCGGCTTGTAATGGGGCTAAGGGTGAGTGGCTAACAAAGAAGGGGTATGGAAAAATGAACAAATGAGAGAATTTCACACCTATTCACAACTTAATCTAGAAGAGATACTACAAGTATGGACAATGGAGCAAACTACAATTGAGAACATAAGAACACTCTAAAATAGTGGGGTTTGACACAACTTTTCTAGCAACATGAACCATTTGCACTTTTATTCATCTTTTTTTCTTTTCTTTTCTTTCACAAATTTTTCATTACTTCCAAACTTTTTCTCAAACAACAATTTTTCTTTTCTTTTCTTTCAATCGTTCTTTTCTTTTCTACCATCAAACAACTTTCTTTTCTTCAAAACAAAACAACCAACTGATTACTTTCACCAAACCCCACACTAGGACAAAGATAACAAGAGTAGTTCTAACAAGAATAAGCTCCAAAAAGAAATCTCTTCTAAATTAAAGAACAAATGCTGCATTCTCTCTACGGGTGGATGGAAATATATGGCTAAAGGCTAAGGGTTAAATAACATGGGTAAACAAGAAAAACAATAACAAAGACGGGTGAAGTGCTTAGCACTTATTAAACAAAAACAAGGCTCAAAAGGGGACAACTAGGGAAAACAATTATAATAAAGGGTAGGTTTAAAGGCTTGGGCTAACAACAATGGCCTAAATCACTTCAAAGCATGCAAATTATAGACTTCACTATGAGAGCACTGAGACAAGCTATGACAAGACAAATATCACCGGAATCCCACATAAGCCTTCACTAGCAATGCATAACACACAAGGGGAACATTTAGGTTAGAGGTTAACCCAATTATTGGCAAGAGACTGAATTAAACACAAGCTCAACCTCGAATCATCCCTGACAAGCTAGGCTGCACAAGAACCACCAAATCAAACCACCAACCAGCAGAGAGGAAAGTGGTCACAGCCACAAAGCAAAGAAAATAGACTATCCACAGTGTTGCACATTGAGTCCTTCAAGCAAAGTTCACCAAAAATTTTATTTTCAAACCATAAATAGCACTCCCCACACTAAAACGTGGACATCGTCCTCGATGGACAAACAATTAAGCACAATAGAGGGGATACACAGAATAAAATCAATAATGAAACACAAATTCAAAACTAATAGAGAGAGAAATTAAAAAATCGAGTTAGGAAACTGAACCTTGAAGTCTTGATGCAATGAAGAAAAATGGAAGAAAAAAAAACTTTAGAACCTGAGGAAAACAACAATAGTGCACACAAGGAAGTGGGGAAAAAATAGCAAAAATTTATTTATTTTTTTTTTATTTTTTTTTACTGTTGGGGTCATGGCCGTGACCCAGAGCTCTCTATAAGCAAAAACGTACTGGAAGCGGCGGAAAAGGTTACGGGCGGGGTCATGGCCGTGATGTTGGCCGTGACCCCGAGCTCTCCATATGCAAAAAGTCCGTTTTTCGCGCCAAAGGCCTATTTTCACCTGTAGATCGATCCAAAACATCCCCAAAGCACTCCAATACCTAAACACATCATAAACACTCAATTTCCAAACATTCCCCACTCTCTTAGAAGTAAAATAAATCAATTCTCACTCAAATATTCCCTTACCAAACCTCTTGAAAACCAAATAAAGACTAAAATCTAAAATCTAACTAAAGCAAAATAAATTAAATGCAATAAAACAAAATGCAAGAAAGTAAAGGATAACATGGGGTGCCTCCCATGAAGCGCTAAGTTTACTGTCGTCAGCTCGACTCAACCTCTCAAGATCAACCATCATTGAATTGAACAAAGAACATCTCATCCTTCCTAGCAAATTTTTCTTCAAGATAGTGCCTCAAATGGTGGTCATCAATGAATTCCTTTCTACACAAGTCCACCACCAGAAAACTCAAACACTGTTCCTTCATGAACTCAAAGTTCAAGCACACACTTGCACCAAATCCATTCTTATTTTCCCCTTGATTTTCCTTTCCTTGAGCAAGTAGGGAAAACCTTGGGTCTTCTTTATGCACTAAGATGAAGTAAGAATCCTTGGACATGAAAATTGGCCAATGGGGGCCTCCACATTCAAAAACATTGACACCTCCCGGTTCCCAAGTTAGTCTAAAGTTCTCACCTAAGGGAGTGTCATCAAATGAAAGACATGCCTCGTTTGTGCCACCAAATTCATCAACAATATCATTCTTGAGCACTTCTTCACTTGGACCATCTTTAAGCTGCTCTTTATCACCATTCCCTTGCAACTCCACACTGTCTTCCCAATTCAAAGACTCCATTTCAATTTCATCATTCACTTTCTCATCTCCATCAGCTTCATCCTCCATCTCCTCTGCATCACCACCTTTACTTGGCGTGAACAACTCATGTATAACATCTTCATAAGGAATTGAAACTTGAATGGGTTCTTGAGTTGTCAAGCCTTTTCCTTGAGCCTTAAGATCTTCCAATTGAGCTTGTAACATGTTCATTTGAATGATTAAGTTATACATCATGGACCTCATCATCTCCTCATCAATAGGTTGGTTTGCTCGTGGAGGTTCTTGATAGGATGGCTCTTGAGGTTCCCATTGATCATTGGCATGTTCTTCCTCACTTTGTCTCATGGGATATCCACCATCCTCAGTGTCATCATCAGGTACAATAGTGACTCCCCAACGCTTAGCTATTGCTAAGGTTTCCTCATCAATAGGTTTGCTTGCTTGTGGAGGTTTTTGATAAAATGGCTCTTGAGGTTCCAATTGATCATTGGCATATTCTTCCTCACTTTGTCTCATGGGATATCCACCATCCTCAGTGTCATCATCAGGTACAATAGTGACTCCCCAACGCCTAGCTATTGCTAAGGTTTCCTCATCAATAGGTTTGCTTGTGTAACCCCTCGTCTATTTCGATAAGTTTGAGGTTCAGAAAATATGTCTTTAAGCTATGACATTCATAAGATAAGTGACCGATGCTTCAAAATAATTTTTTTTAAGGAAGTATAGTTGTTATTAAGTTGCGATCGTTCGTGCCGGTCACGAACCGTAAAATTTTAGGAGCTGGTATTCGGACCCGATTAGCCTAGGAAATGGATTATTAGACACCATATTATTATTCTTGAACTTCCTATTCAATTAAATCAGCCCATAGCAGCGAAAATTTATTTTGATCGTACATCGCTAAAATTTCGCGGTGTACCGAACCTAGCCCAATTTTGAGGGTTAGTCTGGAATAAATTTTTGGTTTCGAGAATTATTCTATCCAGATTATTTTCTACCGAAACTTTATCTGTTTGGACCCCAACTGATAAGTTTGAAAATACTTCATTATTTTATTCTATTTTTTTTTTCCCATAAAAACATCTTACCTCAAAAGGAAGAATACCCAAAGCCAATTTATTCCATTTGTTCTTCTTCTTCTTCTTCCTTGGCCGAATTTCAAAAGAGAGAAAGAGAGGTGACTTCCACCATTTTCCTCCATTAAAACCATAGCCAAGCTTGTACACAACTCTCCAATTTGTTCGGTAAGATTTCAATATTATTCGGTTAAAAAGTCTTGATTTCTTCCCTAGAACTTGATTGTAGGTAAAGATTTCTTAAATATGTTGTTATGGTGGTGTATTCTACCTACGGTTTTTCGGTGAAACTTGGGGATAAAGGTTCAAGACTACTTTTACGGTGATATTACACACTTGTGAGGTAAGGAATTCCCTTAAGTTGGAATTAGTCACTTGAATTTGGATAATTGATTTTAGTTGAAATATGGTGTTTTTGGAGCTTTGGGAATATTTTCGTATACAAGTTCATAGCTTGGATATGCTTGTATATGTTGTATTTATGTCTATATAAGCTTATACTTGTGGAAATAGAGAAAGGAAATCAGGTCAGATTTCTGTCAGTAACTTCCGTGAATTTCTGGGAAAAATTGGTAAATTATTTTGGTCCAATTTTTTTTATACATGTATTTCTATAAGTGTAGAAGCCGCATATAAACTTTCATAATTTTTGGAGTAGCATAAGTATGGTTTTCGGAATTTTTCCCAAAACTGGTCCAGAGAAGGAAAAATGCTGGACAGCACACTGCCAAGGGCAAAAATGGAATTTTCTGTGTAAATTCGTGAACCTAGGTGACCAAAACTTTTTATGAACATTAAGTACTATGAGTTAGGGTTCTACCATAAATATTTCAAGTGAAAAAGAGTTCGGGAACTATTTTTACCGGCTCAATCTTTCGGACTGCACAAAACTGTAATTTCTGGACAGAAACTGTCAAAATCAATTTTGACAAAAATATTTTTTTTGTAACAAAACTAGTGACGAAATTTTGGGATGTCACAACCATATTTGGATGAAATAAATTATTTTGAAAATACTATTTGATTCCAGGAAAGAAAAAGAAAAATGTTTTCAAACCCTTAGTTTCTGGAATAAGGTGGGGACCTTCGGGAAGGCTTAAACGCCACGGCCCGGGGTTGGAATAAGGTTGGACCTATGGGAGGGCTGGAGTGCCATGGCCCTAGGTTGGGATAAGGAGACCGACGGGAAGGCAGGGAAATGCCACTGCCCAAGGTTTGAGAAGGAGAATTGAGAAATGTTCAAAGTGCTTACTCAGGGGAAACTAAGTGGAAAATTTTTGAGTATGAAAATTATTGTTACTCTGAGCCGCGGTTCAGATTATTATAAATATTAGAGCTGCGGTTCTATTTGCAAATGATGAAATTCCTGGAAATGTGAAATTTTGCAAACTTGTCTGAAAAAGGCATGAAAATTATTTTGAGTGGCAAGTTATGACTTCATTCTTATTTGAGAAAAGCTTTATATGATTTAACGTTTATACGATATTATACTATCTATAAATCGTTTCGTTACAGGCAGATTTTCAAATCATGGTAAAACTTTATAAAGCTTTTAGATTATCTATGTTTTCAAACCTTTGTCTACTTTTAAGTGACAAATGGATTTCCTTGCTTAGCCGTCGTGCTAACTACACTTCGTTGTGTTCTTAACAGATGTCTAGGGTAGGCTCGTGTAGCCCACCTGACTCGGATCCTTCCGAGTTGGAGTTCCCTATCTACGATCATGATGATTATGTACAGTACTTAGTTGATGTCAACCCGTATGCTCCTGGATTCGCTCCTGACTCTCCAGCTCCGGCTTATGTTCCTGCTATTCCTTCCCCACCGTACAGTCCTCCTCCGACTTACCCAACTACACCCTCTCGTATCCCGGTTCGCAGTAGCCAGCCAAATTTTCTGGATGGGGCCAGGTCTAGGTTTGGGTCTTTTCCGGTAGAGGTGTTGGAAGGGAGTGATCCCTTAGAATTTGTTGTCTTTTATCCCTGTCCGTGGAATCTCGCTCCTTCGGAACATTGGGATGAGTGGTCCATGATGTACACTCCTAGTTACTTCCTGGATCATCTCACCTGGGTTGCGGGCAACTGGCATCTTGTATGGGGGACGTACTCCGAACCGGAGTACCGCCCCTTAGAAGAGGATGACTGATTAGAAAGGTTATGGGAGGAACCCTTTTTTTTTTGTGTACATGTATCTTTTGTAGCCATGATGAACTTAGCTGGCTAGTAAGTTGTAATTAAACTCTTGGATATATTCTGGTAGTTAGTGTAGCTACCCCTTTTGCTCACCTATATATATATGTATGAAGATATGTTGGGTAATGATGATGATGATGTGAAATAGTTTTCTTGTTAGCCTGTGCACCTAGAGTGAACTCTGTCTGGTCTTGGCTGGGTTTAGTCTAGGTGTGGCGGTAACTACTCCGGATGTACGGTATAGCCGAGCCGGGGTGTTACAGCTTGCTTGTGGAGGTTTTTGATAAAATGGCTCTTGAGGTTCCCATTGATCATTGGCATATTCATCCTCACTTGGTCTCATGGGATATCCACCATCCTCAATGTCATCATCAGGTACAATAGTGACTCCCCAATGCCTAGCTATTGCTAAGGTTTCCTCATCAATAGGTTTGCTTGCTTGTGGAGGTTTTTGATAAAATGGCTCTTGATGTTCTTGATGTACAGGTACTTGAACTTGGCCTGGATATCGAAAGTTAGGATCAAAGATGTAGCATCTTTTAACTTCATGTGATCCTCCACATATGGCACACCAAAGAGGTTGTGGCATGAACATTGGTGGCGCACCTCCTTGAAAAACTTCTTTATTCATATTGGCACCAAACTCTTGAGGGAAAGATTGGTACTTCTGAGGATGTGGTGGGTAAGGATTTTGGTAGTGTGGATTGAAATCTTGTGAAGGTTGTGGGTATGGATGTTGGTAGTTTGGAGTGTATTGAGAGTATGAGTTTTGGGAGTGGAATTGTGGTGGACGGAAAGTTTGGGATTGAGCATCATAGTAATGGGTATGAGGTGGGGCTTGAGTTGGAAAAAGATTTCCATATCCATCATGTTGGTTGCCCTCATAAGATTGACAACCGTAGTATCCTCCTTGATCCATCATGGGAATCTCTTTCAATCAAATCAAAAGATATAGACTTGCAGGCACATTAGCAAAATTTTTCTTTTTTTTGTTATTTTTTTTTTCTTTTTGTGATAAAAACTTGATCTCCTAAAATTCATTAACTCTAATGCTAGTAATAAATTAATCACACAATCAAAACCAAATAAACCAATCCCCGGCAACGGCGCCAAAATGTGATGAGCACAAATGATGAGTGTAAAAAGGGTGTAATGTCGTTCCGCTGAGGATTGGGGTTATGGCACGAAATTGTGTGAATTACCAGGCACTAGAGTGTATGAATTAATAGAATCCAAGCAACAAAGACTGAATGATGTAAACGAAAGCAATTGATTAAGGTGTAACAGTATGATAAAAGTATGGGTCAGATTAGGGGGATTGTAACCTTGATGTTCTAATAAGCTCAGGATTAGGGAAAGAATAATTAACCAAGGGATATATGGGCAATGCACAAAAGAGTTCTACTCAGCTACTTTCGTAATCAATAAGAGAATTAGGCTAAGATTGCCCCACTGTCGTGATGCATCAATCATAACCTTAAGCACCTAAGCATTGTAAGCCCCCAAAATTACCTCTACTTTCATAGCAAGAAAATTAGGTTGAAATTGGTAAGGCTCGAGGTCTCCACCCAACTGTCGTTGTGATGAATCCCTCTCCTAGACTAGCAATTAATTCTGGCCACAAACCAATAACTAGTGCAAAGAAATCCCCAAATCAACATAAACCCTAGGTAAAAGATTCCATCCCTTTATGCAAATAATCATAAATCAAACATCAAGATTAACAATGGATCCCTAATCCAAACCCATAAACGAATTACTCCTGCATGATGGAAGTAAACAAAGCAAAATAATAATTAACCATAAACATTGCAAGAAATATAAAGAGAAGAGAACCTTAACTGATAAAGAACAAATCCAACTTCAATCCGAGATTCCAAGCTTGAAATTAAATAATCTAATGTAAAACTAATCTAAACTATTCTAGGGAAATATAAAGAGAATAAACTAAAACTAGCTAGGGTTCAGAACTCTGTAAGGGAACCTCCTTAACTTGTAGAGAATATGTAGAATATATAGGAGATAGATGGGCCTTGGCCCATTAGAAAACTTCTAATTCTTTTCCAATTCTTATTCTTGTTTCCTATTCTTCTTGATAATTTTCTTTTCTTCCAAAACTTGTCCAAACTGCTCCAAAATTCTTCCTTTGCTGCTCCTTGTGGATAATTCAACTCTTGGGATAATATAACACACAAACAATTCTCAATTTCATTAGAATAAGGAAAATAAGCATTAAAACAACTAAAATAAGGGGTGAATTATTGTACATAATAGTAGATATCAATACTACTAAAGGGGCTAAGGCATGCCCTATTTGTGAAGCTGAAACAGATGATCTTTTGCTAAATAATAGTAAGAAAAATGTGTTCATGAGTCATCGAACCTTTCTACCTATTGACCATCCTTATAGAAAGAAGAAAAAAAGTTTTCAATGGAAAATTTGAGACTAGAGTGGCTCGCTCACCATTATCAAGGGATGTCATTTATGAAAGAGTCAAAAACATTGATAATGTGTTGGGAAAAACTTCAAAAACAAGTCAGAAGGGTATTTGGAAAAAGAGGTCTATATTCTGGGATTTACCATATTGGGAGCACTTATCTGTTAGACATTGTCTTAATATAATGCATGTAGAGAAAAATATTTGTGATAGCTTTATCGGGACATTGTTGAATATTCCAGGTAAGACGAAAGATGGTATTAAAGCTAGAAAAGATATGGTTGAAATGGGGATAAGGGATTAGTTAGCACCACAAGAATCTAGAAAGAGGGCATACTTACCTCCAACTTGTTATACTTTGTCTAAAAAGGAGAAAACAAGTTTTTGTAGCTGTCTGAATGGTATTAAGGTTCCTTCCGGCTATTCATCTAATATTAAAAAACTTGTTTCAATGAAGGACCTTAAATTGGTTGGTATGAAATCTCATGATTGCCATGTGTTAATGCAACATATGTTACCTGTTGTAGAGGCATATACCAAACCATGTTAGACAAACCATTACCAAACTTTGTTACATTTTCAATGCCATTAGTAGTAAAGTTGTTGATCCAAATGTGTTAGATTCGTTGCAAGCTGATGTGATAGTACCTTTATATCAATTTGAAATGCATTTCCCCCCATCATTTTTTGATGTTATGGTGCATTTAACAGTTCACTTGGTGTGGGAAATTAAAATGTGTGGTCCTGTATTTTTAAGGTATATGTATCCATTTGAGAGATATATGAGAATTTTGAAAGGATATGTGAGAAATCGATATCGGCCAGAAGGGATTATAATTGAAGCTTATGGCGCTGAAGAAGTCATTGATTTTTGTACTGATTATTTGTCTAATGTTGAGTCCATTGGTGTTTTTAAATCACGTCATGAAGGAAAACTCACAGGAAAAGGTACCATTGGGTATAAAGCTATTCTACCAAGTGCAAAAATGCGAAATCAGGCTCATCATCTCGTACTACAGCACCTTTCTGAGGTTTATCCATACTTGGATCAACACATGTCTATTATGAGGAAACAAAATCCTTCTAAGGGTGAAAGATGGATAACAAATGAACACAATAACACTTTTATCAGCTGGTTTAAAGATACAGTGTTCCAAGAGTTATCTCAAGTGTCCAATAATATCAGTGAAACCATTCGATGGTTAGCGTGGGGCCCTGGTGTTCTTGTGGACCCTTATGAAGGATATGATATTAATGGGTATACGTTTTACACAAAATGTCGAGATGAAAAAAGTGTGGTGCAAAACAGTGGAGTGACATTAGTAGCACTATCAAGAGACTATTCTACTGCTAAAGATACTAACCCGGTAGATGCTGCTTTGTCATACTATGGAGTCATTGAAGAAATTTGGGAACTTGATTATAAGGTGTTTAAGATTCCTCTATTCCGATGTTCTTGGGTTGATAACAGACGAGGTGTCCGAGTAGATGATATGAGTTTTACCTTAGTTAATCTTGGTAGACTGGATATCGTGATGAACCGTTTATACTTGCATCTCAAGCTAAACAAGCCTTCTATGTTTCTGATACAATTGATAGTAAGTGGTCAATTGTCTTGCAAGGGAAAAGAAGTATTGTTGGTGTTGGTGATGTTGAGGATGAAGAAGAATATGACCACTTTGATGAAATCCCACCATTTTCTATTGGTATTCAATCTGTGGCTTTAGGTGAAGATAACATTGATACCAGTTACATGCATACTGATCATGGAGAAGGATTGTGGGTTGACCATCCGATAGTATAATTTCTAAAATGTAATATAATCTTATTTGTTATATATATATATATATATATATATATATATATATATGTTTTTATAACAATATAATTTCTAATAATATTGTTATCTTATGAATGTGCAGGTATATAAATATCCATGGCCGACCCTACAGAGCCCATAGAGCATAGAAGGCCTGTTAGAACAAGAGGACTTACAGTTTGTGGGAAAATGAAAAAGAAAAAGCCAGTTGATAGGCTATTAGAAATTGAGTTTGATGATTCATGTAGGCCTATTGGCCCAAATGCAAAGGAGTTCTCAAACTACCTGGGCAGTTTGGTTCGTCATCACGTGGATATTAATATCACAGATTGGCCTCACGTCCCCCACGGAGTTAACGAACAAATTTGGCATTATCTTAATGTAATAAGCGTTAACTTTATTTAATTGATATATTGATCATTACTTCTATACATATATATATATATATATATATATGAAAAATCTAATTGCTTGCTTTTTTGTTGTCTCTAAATTCACAGAAAGAGTTTAATATCCCAAATGAAGATATAAAGAAAAATATTCTGAGGATTACGGGGTTGCGTTGGAAAGATTTCAAGACAAGATTGGTGCGGGACTTCATCAACAAAAAGCATCATAACTATAACTCTCCCATTGAGTTATATACTTTCTTGGATGAAGAAAAATGCAACATATTTCTAGAAAATCATAAAACTGAGGAGTTCCAAGTAAACTTAATAATCATGTTTTATTAGTTTTAATGCTTTATTACTATTAACATGCTATTATTTAAAACCAAATTGTATTTTAGGCCATAAGTCAGAAGTATAGGGAGTTATAAGCTCGAAATGAGCATCCTCACTACTTAGGGTCCAGAGGTTATATTGGAAAGCAGTCTGAGTGGATGTTGTCTGACCCATTGTCTTCACAATCTTCTTGCGCTTCTATTACATCGAAAATAGCAGCAAGTGATCGTAGCTTGGATTGGGTTCGAGTGTGGTCTAAAAAGTCTGAAGATGGAAGTTATTACATTCCTAACGAAAAAACAATGGGAGTGTTTGGTAAAATTGTAAGTAATACAAATACTTTAAATATATATATATATATATATATATATATATATATAATTATTTAATTAATTAATGAGAATGCTAACAATCTTCTTATGTTGCAATAGATCGAGAAGTGTGAAGAGATGTCTCAAGGATCATTCCAACCAGCCCGTCAAAATGATATATTATCAGCAGCTCTAGGCACCAATGAGCACGGTGGCTATGTGAGAGGCGTTGGAGTGCATAGCAAGAATCGGGATGTGTTTGGTATGCCTAGCCGTGGAAAATCATCTTGGGGTGTTTCAGGTGTTGATCTTGAGGCTATGGAGAAAAATCTTTATGAAAAATTGGCTGACAAAATAAGAAGAGAAACAAGGGAAGAAATGGAGGAAAAGTTTAAGGATATGCAATCTCAGCTTCAATCTTTTATGAAGAATGCACAAGCTAGTCCAAGGGTAGGCACACCGTTTTGGAGTAGTTGTCAGTCTGTTGATCCAGTGAACGAGTTTAAGGTAATATTGAATATCTTTAATATCTTGTTCAATTTAATATCTTCTAATTGTTGTTAAGCTTTTAAATTTTCTTGGCACGTAAGAAATTTCAAAAGCTCAAAATATGAGGAATTTTCAAAGTGATGATCAATATGCCATAGAGTTACAACCCACGATTGTTTCTGAAGATGTGTTGGAGCACTTGGGAGATGAATCCAAGAAGATGGTTTCATATCTAAGACACTTGCCAGCTAATTTGGACAATGTTGAGATGGAGATAGAGGACGTGGGGGAAATATTCCATCATTCAAATATGGCTGGTGTCGTGATGTTTGACGACATTAAAGACTTGCTGACAATGCAATGGCTCGATGTGTCCATAATACAAGTCTTTATAGTGTAAGTATTTTTTTTCTTTAGTCTTTAGTCTTTTATCTTTTATCTTTTATCTTTTATCATTTGATTTACTAATTATTTACATTTTAGATGTCTTTATCGGCTATGCAAAAAAATTGGAGTGCCATCAATTGGATTTGTATGCCCAAGGAAGATTTCAAAAGCTAGTATCAAAACAAATTACAACGCGGTCGTTTCTTATCTCTTGCATGCGATTGAGAAAGAGAAGGACCGGACATTTATTTCGACTCCATACCATCAAGAGTAAGAAAACTAAATTTATATTCTTTGTTATTTATATAAATTAATTGATTTATTTGTGAATTGCGTTAACGTATTTATTTTTAAATAATGTAGAAGTCGTTGGTTGCTTTTGGTCATTTGGATGAAATCAAAAGTGGTTTATGTATTAGACCCACTGCCATGTAACCGCGACCTAGAGATTAAGGCCCCATTGAGTGTGTAAGTAACTCCTAATAATATTTATTTATTATTATTAACTATTATTATTCTTTTGAATTCACCTTATGAGAGTATATAATAGGGCATTTCGGTCAACAACAAATTTGAAAGGACAAAGAGCTAAACATTTGTTAAAATGGTGAGAAATTAAGGTATATATCAAAATTGTTTTATATATTTTATAAGGTTATTAGTAATGTTTTATTGTTTAACTTTGTAATATATATACATAAAAATTTATAATTTGTAGTGTCCTACACAACCCGGTAATGTGGAGTGCGGATATTATGTCTTGCAATATATGTTTGAGATATGCACTCAATACTATGAGTTTGAAGATTTAGACTCGGTAAGTAAAATTTACTAAAACTAAAGAATTTTAAATTATATTTTATTAATGTTAAAACTAATAATTTGATAATTTTTAAATTTTTGTAGGCATTTGCGGGGTCAAAGCCCTAAATTTTTAAATTTTTGTAGGCATTTGCGGGGTCAAAGCCCTACACGGAGAATCAATTGTAGGCATTTGCGGGGTCAAAGCCCTACACGGAGAATCAAATGTAGGCATTTGCGGGGTCAAAGCCCTACACGGAGAATCAAATCAATGAAATTCGTGAAATTTGGGCTAAATACTTTTGTGAAGAATGCTTATGATGTTTTGTGTAGGTAAAGTATTAATTTAGTAGTGTTTACTTATGATGTTTTATGAAATTGTAATGATGTATGTGTTGGTACTTAGTTTTTTTTATTAATTTAGTAGTGTTTACTTTGAATTGAATAAAGTATTTTGAAAACTTTGAAGATTTGAAGTGTTGGTAAGTTAGCTTTAATTTGAATTGTTGAGAAATATTTAGAATTGAAGTGTTATTTATTGTTGAAGTTTTGAAAACCTTGAAGTAGCTTTGAGATTTGAGATTTGAGATTTGTGAACTTGTTGGATAGATGTTGAATAGATTATTGTTTTGAGAATTTATTAGCTTTGAGATTTGTGAAGCTGGTATGTTTTGATGTGTATGTGTTTAAAACTGGACAGGAATTGTAAATGCTACAGAAAATTATTTGGGGTGCACAGCAAAATAAATAGCATATTAAAAATTTTTTTTAAAAAATAACCCAGTTCCGGACGCAGCTAATATTTAAAAAATAATAATAATTTAGCTACGTCCGGAACTGCAAAAAAATAATAATTTAGCTACGTCCGGAACTGGGTAGTTCCGGACGCAGCTGGTATTTAAAAAAAAAATACAGTTGCGTCCGGAATTCCCCTGTTCCGGATGCAGCTGGTAACTATCTGTGTCCGGGGCAACTCCGGACGCAGATAGTCAATGTCCGGGGCAACTCCACGGCATATGTGTCTGGAGAACTCCGGACGCAGATAGTCCAAAACTCCGGACGCAGATGTCTGTTTCTGTACTAGTGATCATAAGTGGATACTACTCACATTAAGAGGAACTATCTCTATGGTTCATGTTTCTTTTGTTTCTTTGGGTTTGCACCAAGTGGGAGAATGTAACATTTTCTATTAATGTCACTATTAAGTGGTGCAAATCAATAGGCCATTTATGGCCACTATGTTGTGGTTTAAAGAATAGAAGTAACGGTTTCCGTTACTTAGCCTATAATGATGGCACATAGGCTATATATATTAGTATGGTCATCCCACTGCTCCTATAAACAGAAAACTACACCATCTAGTTGATTAGGAGACAAAGTGGTAGACGAAACACTCTTTACAATCCTATGATGATGACAACTATGGCTGGAGGTAAACGATCCTATTAGCTTCCGCAATGAGGTTAGATTATTACAAATATTATATTGGTACATGTTAGGAACATCATGTAATAGGTTTTGATGATACCAACTGTTAAGTAAGAATCCCCAAGTCTCGATACATAGGCAAAACAATGTAAGTTCGATAAGTAAACTAAGAGCGAAAATACAACCGGGTAATTTGAGCTCAACTCGGGAAATATTTAAGCTTAAGGTAAACTTGTTTGAACAACTTAGAAGTTTTCGTGTTGTAAGCAAACAGATAGATCAGAAGCAGGCACGAGACAACTCTGGAGGAATAAGGGTCTACGAGACATCAACTAAGTCTCGAGACACAAGCCAAGTTCGAGAGGTAAGGACCTCTCGATATACCTATCGAGTTCGAGACGTAAAGAATATTCGAGAGATAGACCTCTCGATACATGGGATTGAAACATCAAGTGGTCGAGACATCTTCTATGGTCTCGATAAACCGGCACTTCTCCAAGAGGCTGAATGTTAGTCAACATGTGCAGATAAAATACTCTAAGTTTGGAGAAGAAGAATATCATGGAGATAAAATATTGAAGAGGTGCTGAGCGGGAGGTTTCAAAATGGACGGAAGTGGATGACACGTCAGACATCCACCACAAACGGTCAAGAAGTGCACCAATCCTGAAGTGGTCAGATTCCCCAAACAAGGAATGATGGGAACATAAAAAGAGTAACTTTATCCAAAAGAAGCAAGTGAAGCATGAACTCAAGAAAGTGGAATATGGAATATTCACTACAAAACAAAAGGCTCAAGTTACAAGACCACTACTCCATGAAAAATGCTGAAATTGTGCAAAGACCCATGTTCGGCGTGGGAGACCAATTTCAAACGGAATAGTTTTCCCTCCAACGGAACTATTCTTCTACTCTCATATATAAGGACGTAAAGACACAGAAGAAACGCGGGTTTTGCGAAAGAGGTCAAGAGGTTAACAAGAGGTGTCTGATAAAAACGTTCCAGTGCAAAGTGCTTAACTTGGAATATCATCCTGATATTCAATACAACGAGAGAACACATCTTAGTGTTCGAAGAGAGTTACAAAGCTAAACTGTCATACATCCAGAAGGTGACCAAAGCTGCTCTACATCAAAGTTGATTCAACGATAGCTTGTGGTCAGATTGGAGATTGTTACATTCAACTGTGACTATCAACAACGTCTTGCTTTGGATTAAGGAAGGGAGGTGGAGTATCCTGGCTGCTGTCCGAGCGAAAGAAACCTGAGGCTTGACGCGGGCTTGGTGATCAAAGGTCAAGTGCTCGAGAGGTGGAGTAACTGGAAGCGGGGAGAAAAACCTGAGGAGAGGCGGAGTAACCTGGCTGCTGTCCGAGCGAAAGAAACCTGAGGCTTGACGCGGGCTTGGTGATCAAAGGTCAAGTGCTCGAGAGGTGGAGTAACTGGAAGCGGGGCGAAAAACCTGAGGCTTGAGGCGGGCTTGGTGATCAAAGCTCAAGCGCTCGTTATTGTACTAGAAAGGGAAGTTTTTAGTGCAATCCTTCCAGGGAGTTTCTGGAAGAAGAGTGGAAGTAGGCGGGTTGGCCGAACCACTTAAAAATCTCTCTTGCATTTACTTTCTGTTTTTATCTCTCGCTAACTTCTCGATTGCACTGCATATAATCACACCTCTCGAACTAACCCAAACTCGTGCTAACCAAAAAGGGGATAATATTTCCGCTGCGCATAAAACTTTGTCTTCACCTCGTGAGGTATCGAACCTAAACATCCTAAGTTCAATACACACGAGAGGTCGAAAAGATTTGCAAAATCTTATACAAGTCTATTCACCCCCCCCCCTCTAGACTTGTACCCCATCCCCTTGGGACCAACAGTACATTTATTCTAACACCTAGTCCACGATATAAATTGCCTAGATGGACCAACTTGGCTTAATTTAATCTAATCTAATCTAATATATAATAACGTCATATCTTTTGGTCACAAAAACTCGATCAAATTCCCGCCCAAGTAAAACTACGGCGTTTTCGTCGATAGATATTGGTGGTTGCGTTTAAGATGTCTTGTAATTGCGACTTTTGAAATTTGATCAATTAGCTTTGGCTGCCCAAACATTGTTATTAAATAGATGAGAGCGTAATTCAATGTATATTGATAATATGAAACCGAAAGATATAAAATACAAGAGATGCTCTAAACACAATATACAACCATAGAGTCCAAACTAGAATAGAACACAACTAAAGATATAATCCTAATACTCCCCCTCAAGCTCAAGTGGGATGAGAAATAACATTGAGCTTGTCACGTAGCAAAGTGAAACGAGGCCTAGCCAACGGCTTAGTGAAAATGTCAGCAACCTGATCCTTCGTAGAAATAAAGTTAACTAGTAACTCCCCCTTCGCCACTTTGTCCGTAACAAAGTGGTAGTCAATTTCAACGTGCTTCGTACGAACATGAAAAATAGGGTTAGCACAAAGATAAATAACCCCTATATTATCACACCATAGCCGGGGAGGTGACGCAAGAGGTCACCCCAACTCACACATCAATGACACAAGTTAAGTAACCTTAACCGAGACATCTGCTAACGCTTTATACTCAGCCTCTGTAGACGATTGAGCCACAACCTTCTACTTCCGACAGGACCAAGAGATCAAATTAGAACGAAGATAATCCGCATAGCCACTAGTAGACTTGCGATCTTCAGGCGAACCAGCCCAGTCAGAGTCACTAAACGCATGCAAACATCCGAGGTAGACTAACGCAAACACAAACACAAACCAAACTCCGATACTAGGTAGGATCAACATACGGTTCAACTGAGTCATCAACAGACTGAGCAACAGAAAGTGGCGTAACTAAGGCCTTACAATCAACCATTCCAGCACGCTACAAGATGTCACCCATATAACGACGCTGAAAAAGGAGCACACCTGGTTAAAGCCTTTCGCCACAAGACGAGCCTTGTAGCGCTCCACAGACCCATCAGATTTCCGCTTGACACGAAAAACCCACTTACAGCCGACCACATTCATACCAGGTTGAGCCGGAACAAGACACCAAGTCTGATTCTACAAGAGGGCGTTAAACTCTTCATCCATAGCCTCACGCCACTCACTATGACGAACTACCTGAGTAAAGCATATCAGATCAAAAGGAGCAGGCGGAGACACCGAAGCATGCAAAGCTACCGGACCGTGAGACATGTGGCGTAACATCATCGGATGGGAGCGAGGAAGCCCACGCATACACTTACAAGGGCGAGCAAAAACATGCCACATGAAAGCACCAACAACAATAACAGGCACCACCGACACAGGAGGCACCGCACGAGAGAACCCAGCAACTTCCCCTGACACACCAGTAACAGATTTAATATAACCACCAGTAGCGGGGCATGGAAAAGGAAAGCTGCATTCATCAAAATGAACATGTCTACACTTTACACACAAAAATCTGATTAGTGTTCAGGTCAATGCATCTATAACTACAGAAAGACTCAGAATAACCTAAAAACACACACCGCGGTGGAGACCGGCAACCACGACCACAGCTACCTCGCTGCTGTCAATGTCCATGACCTCTACCACACGAGGAGTCACCACGGTCGTCCTTGCTACGGCTTCGCTGAGCAACCATGGCAGCCGGAGAAGCCAGCGCACCACCAGGAACGTATTCATCACCACAGATGAATTCATTCGCCATCAAGAAATCAGACAGCTCGGCCAGCGTAACTGCCTCCTTCCTTGCCGTCAGGTTATCCACCAACGGACGATACTCTAAGCGAAGCCCTCGGAAAATGTACAGATTTTGGTCGGCAAGCGTCACTACCCTACCATCCAGCGCCAAATCTGCAACCAGCATTGAAGCTTTGCCAAGATAATCTACAACCGACTCATCACCCTGGTGTAGGCCTTGAAGCTGCCTTAGAAGCCGGAGAGTGCGGGCTCGCATCGCCGATCCCAACGCCTGTTCAACAGAGGGCCAAACCTGCTGGGAAGTAGTTTTTCCCACTGACAAGTGCATGACTGATGTAAGTTTAGTTGTGATGGTGAAAACGGCTGTGAATGTCGAACTATGAGGATTGGGGTTTATGACACGTAGAAAGTCGTTACCTAAACTATAGGCACTAAGGTCAATCCATAAGGATCCAAGTAAATCATATTTGGTTTTGGATTAAAACTAATGTATTTTTGCTGTTTTGGATTAACGTGAAAACAAGATTAAAACTAGGATTAAAATCAATTGGGAAAGATGTGTTAGATTAGGTGTATTACTATATTGATGCATTTACCACTTCAATTGGGGGACGAACAATAACCCTAGGTTCTTGAGGCAAGCACAAAAGAATCCAAGTTTCCACAAGGATTAGAACAAAGGTTGCCACATTTCCATGGCGTATCAACCTAAATTCTTTAAGAACAAAAGCTTTGTATGCCCCAATCTACCCCTATTTCCATAGAAAGGAAATTAGGTTAGAGATTGGGAAGGCTCAAACCTTCCATCCAATTTCCATTGAAATGGAAGATTTTCCAAAGACAAACAACAATCATTGCGCATTAATCATTGAAAGATAGAGCAAATAACCCAACTCAAATTCAAGAACCCTAAATGGGTGTTCATCTCCTTTATGCAATAATCATATAAATAGCATCAATAAGAGTAATAAACACCAAATCTAACCCATATAAACACCAACCCTAATCACTCATTTCTAGAGTAGACATAGCAATATCAAGCAAAGAAAGCATTAAATAGCAATAAATGTAAAGGAGAGAAGAGGTGAAGAAATAGACCACTTTTGTATTAAATGGAAGGGAAATGATGTTGAGATCCACTTCAAATCCTTGTATTCAATGCTCCCAAGAGTTTCTAAGAGTAAATCTAAGCTAATCTAGGCTAATAAGTTCTAAGGAAATGAGGAAAAATAGTTCTAGGCTAGATAGGGTTCGGAATTTCTCAAAAATGCATAAAAACAGCTTTTATACTGTGCAGGGACCGCGACATCCAGCCTAGCATCCAGCCAGTTGCTAGGTCGGATGGCTGGGCGAATCCTACAGCGGGTCATGCGGCCGCACATCCAGCCACATGCTCGGCCACATGTGATCAATTTTCCAGCTTTCCTCCCGCTTCGTGTTCCGCTGCTCCGATCCTCTTTGAGTGAAATCTAGGCCTCCAAAGTTGTTCCATTATGCTCCAGGAATCCTCCTATTGACTCGTTGTGACCTACTTTATCTAGAAACATCAAACCACACAAACAAATCATAGATTCCACTCAAACTAAAACACTTTGTTATCAAAAACGATTGAAGTATGGGGTAAAAAAGGGTTAAGAATCAAAGGTATCAACTCCCCCACACTAGAACTTTTGCTTGTCCTCAAGCAAAGACAAGAATAATCACTACCAAGCAATGAACATTTATTCCACTTCCTTCCAGTACCACCAAATAGTCCACAAACCCATTCATGACAACCTGTCCAATTTCAAGAATCATATAGGCTTTACAAACGAGTTTCCTTCTCAAGCCAATAATCAAGTGCCAAAATTATTAGATTAGGTGAGGACCCTGTGTGCACAAATGCTAAGTTGAGATTATGCAAAACATGGCTAAAGATGAGATCCCATAGGCTTGCCTTTCGTACTCCCACTAGATTAACCTTTGGAGTGTATGAAATGATCAAATAGGTCTTTATTCGGCTTATAACGGGGCTAAGGGTAAATGGTTTAACAAAGAAGGGGTAAGGAAAGTAAACAAAAGGAGAGAGTTCCACATCTATTCACAAACTAGGCTAGAAGAGAATTGATAGTAAAGAACAAATGAGCACTCTACAAAGAAGATTAGGGAACACTCTCAAAAGGTGGGAGATTGACACAAAGATCAAGGAAAGAATAAACACTTTAGCTTTTATTCACTTATTTTCTTTTTTCTTTCACTTTTCATGAATTTCAAACATCTTTTTCAACTTTTTCAAACATCTTTTTCTTCATCACTTTTTCTCTTTTTCTCAATTCTACAATCAAACACATTTCTACAACTCACTCTATTTATTTGACAAACCCCCCACACTAGAACAAAGCTACGTAGAGTGATGCAATTAAAGATAGGCTCCAACAAGAATCTCTTCTAACTTATGAACAAATGCTACATTCTCTCAAGGGTGGAAGGGAAATATATATATTTTTTCTTTTTAGCTAAGGGCTAAGAGGGTGAATTAACAGGGGTAAAACAAAGAAAAACAAACATAGAGGTGGAACAAGTGCTAAGCACTTTATTGAATGAACAAAAGGCTCAAAAGGGGACAACTATGGATAAACACATATTAATAGGGTAGGCTAAAAGGCTAAGGGTTAAACAAAAATGGCCTATATCATTTCAAATCATGCAATTTCCTAGGATTTCTCATTGGGGAGTAATAGAGCAAGTTCTAGCAAAACAACCGTTACCAGAATCTCACATAAGCCTTCACTAGCTAAGCACAACACACAGGATCAAAATTATTCATTTATTCACATGCAAACAAGGATAGCAAACGGGGAAAGGGGAAGAAGAAAGATTTTTTTTTTTTTGCGAGCAAACGGCCGGGTAATCGGCCTAGCATATGGCCGGATGTTAGGCCGTGTGCTAGGTGCCTGGAACATCAATTATGCACTGTAAATACTCTTAAAACCTCCGGCTACCCATTCGGCCGGATGGTGCCCTCTCCAAAAGCGAAAAAATTTTGTGTTGATCTAAAAGCTATGATTTCATCACCAATTCATCCCCAGACAACTTCTAAGCAATTTAGCACTTCAAAGATTCAATTTCATTCAAATTTCCATCATTCCCAACACTCTTCAATGCACTTGGGATCATTCCTCACTCAAATTTTTCAATTCAAACCACCCAAAAGCAACCAAATTCTCCCCATCAATGCAATGCAACACTTAAGATTTATGAAATGCAATAGATATATGCCAAAGAACTTAGGGACAAGTTCCAACTCTTAAAACAAAAAGGAAATAAGTAAAGGCATGGAAAATAAGATAGCATGGGGTGTCTCCCATGAAGCGCTAAATTTAATGTTGCTAGCTCGACTCGACCTTATTTTCATCAAGTTCCGGTGGGAATGAAATGGGATTGAGGCCTTCCAAGCCTTGAGAGATCTCTCATGAACTTCTTGTATAATGAGGAATGACCATTTAAGTTTTTCACATCTTTTGTCATGGTTGAGGGTGGCACTTTCAATGGGACTTCAATTTCGTCATGATTGTCTTGTACTCTTTCAAAAATTTTCTCCTTGATCTCAATCACTTTGCACTCATCAACATAGGATGGTTGATGTTTGGCCATCTTAAAGATATCAAACTCAATTTTGTTTTCGGCGACCTCCATTATGGGCATTACCAGCTTGCCTCTCTTAACATCAATGATCGCGCCGGCGGTAGCTAGGAAAGGCCTACCAAGGATGATGGGGACCTTGGTGTCTTCCTCTATGTTAAGAACCACGAAGTCTCCCGGGATAAGAAATTGGTCAATCATGACCGGGATATCTTCAAACACACCAACCGAGCGTTTTATGGAATGATCCGCCATCTTCAAGGTCATATTGGTCGGCTTGGGCTCACCGAGATTAAGCCTTTTGCATAGAAAATAAGGAATTAGGCTCAACTTGCCCCCAAGTCACACAAAGCATGACTCACAACAAACCCTCCAACAATACAAGGTATAGCAAAACTTTCGGGGTCTTTCAACTTGGGGGGCAAGTTTGTTTGAAGCACTGCACATGTTAAGGCCCCCTCACTTAGATCAACAATCGCACTCTTTTCCAATTGCTTCTTGTTGCCCAAAATATTCTTCAATAACTTCTTGTATGATGGAATTTGAGTGACGACCTCAATAAAGGGCATGGTGACCTCCAACTTATTAATCATTTTATGAAATCTGCTCTCTCTCTCTCTAGGTTTCCTTTAATTTTCACAACCGTCGTGGAAATGGCAATAAGTTGTATGGTACCACCGAGTCCTCAATCTCTTTGCTTTTTCGCCCTTTCCTTTTACTAACATTTCGCTCTTCTTGCATAGGAGCCTTTTCCTTTGATTTGTCTTTTTGGATAAGTGGGTCCTCATCATTGTCACTCTCAAGAATGTTTTCAATTTCAACTTCTTCTTTTTCTTGGTCACCTTCATTTTTCTCAACTTCATTCTCAATCACTTGATCATTGGATGGGTATGGTGGATCTTTCAAAGCTTTCCCACTTCTAGTGGTGATGGCATTCACTTGATGTCTATGATTTTCGGTGGTAGCTGGGAGTTTACCACTAGAAGAGGAAACTTGAAGAGGAACTTGATTGCCTCCCCCTTGACTTTGGGTCTTAAGATTTTCCATCTTGGATTGACGCTTGTTCATTTGGTTCATGATCATGCTCATGAAAGTTTTCATATCTAGATCTTGTGTAGCTTGAGATGACCCTTGATGGCCTTGATTGTTTCCATACCCTTGTCCTTGGTTGCCTCTCCATTGGTTTCCACCCCTATTTCCTTGATTTTCTTGGAAGCCTGGGGGTGGATTTCTTCCTTGATTGTTCCATTGAGAACCATATTGATTTCTCCCTTGTTGCCCGAAACCTTGATAGCCTTGACCTTAGCCTTGGGGTTTAGAATACCCAACCATATCAATTTGTTCCATATTTTGTGATGAGCCTTGGCCATTAGCATCCAACAAATAACAAGATTGGGAAGTATGGTTCCCTCCACATATAGCACAACAGGCTACCATAGCCATATATACTCTGCGGTCCGGGTAAATGACAAGGAGAAGATGGGTGAGAGTAGAGAGTGGATGAGTAAGGAGCTTGGGGTGGCGGTTGAGTCACTACTTGCACACTTTGTTTCGACCCTTGCATCATTTGTTTCAACATGTGTTGTTTGAAGTAATATGCGATGTTTCAAGTATGGTCTTTGAGCTACTCAAACATCCCGGCCGGTTTTTCCTTCTTGAGTGGGTCACTCCTCTCATTATACCAATATGCGGTGTTTGAAGTAATCAGCTCAATCAGTTCTCTCCATATTTCGGGCCTATGTCCATGAAAATGTCCCCGAATGATGATGTATCAAGTATGGTCTTTGAGCTATCCAATAGACCCTCATAGAATGAAGAAATAAAGTCCCCTGGGGTGAGCAAATTCTTGGGACATTGCCTTCTCAACTCCTTAAACTTCTTCCATGCTTCATGTAGATTCTCATTCCCAAATTGTTGGAAGTTTTGAATGAGCTTTTTCAATTTCGTGGCCTTTGCTGGTGGGCAATACTCTTGCATGAATGCCTTGTATAATTGCTCCCATGTGAGAAAATGGTTGGCCGGAAAGGAGTTGAGCCAAATTAAAGCTTGATCACGGAGTGAAAATGGGAACAACCTCAACTTTATAGCATCACTCGGAATCCCATTCATCTTGATTGTTTGGCATATCCGGTCAAAGTGCACCACATGAGCTTTCAGGTCCTCCACTCTTGCAACTCCAAATTGGTTGGCTTGGACCATTTGTATGAGATATGTCTTAAGCTCAAAATTGTTTTGCATCCACCCTCGGGTATACAATGCAATCTTCCTCTTCAAATTCCAGGGCTAGATGAGCCGCTATTGGTGGTTGCACACCTTGTTGAAACACAGGTGGGATCCCTTGTGGAAAGTTTTGTGCAAATTGTTGAAAGAGATCGGGATTCATTTGATTTAGAAGGTGATGCATCCCAATCCCTTGCCCTTGTTGTTGTGGTTGAGGTTGTTGTTATTGCCCATAACCTTGGGGGATGGCACCTTGATAGACAAGAAATTGGGTTTGCGGCATCGCCATTCCTCCTCCGAAGTAGGGGTTCACATTTGGGTTCGCCATGAATTGTTGTACCAGTATTTGGATGGGAGGTACTGGTACTAGAGGCGCATTTGGTTGCCCTCCTTGATTGTCCTCATGATGTTCCCCTTACCTCGGATTTTGTATAGTGCTTGTTCCATTAGGGGAGATTTGCCCCGGGTTGCTAGTGTCTTCGATCTCCATTTCAATCTCAAAGTTTTCAAACTCCTTGAGCCACCTGAGCAAGATCTTTTTGTCCCTCCTTATGTCCTTCAAAAGCTCTTGGTTAAGTTAAGGGGAATCAAGTTCACTCTCCCCTTTGATCTTGTGTGCATAAACTAAGAAGACACCTAGCATCAAACACCAAACAAAACAAACTTTGAAGCACTTTTGGTTATGGGTTAGTGAAAATAAAACTTAAGGTAAAATAAAACAATAATAGAAATAAAAACTTGATCTCCTAAGGATTTACTAACCTTAGTGCTAAAAAATAAAGGTAAAAACTCAATACAACCAAATTACCAATCCCCGTCAACGGCGCCAAAAAGTGATGTAAGTTTAGTAGTGATGGTGAAAACGGGTGTGAATGTTGAACTAGGAGGATTGGGGTTTATGGCACGTAGAAAATCGTTACCTAAACTCTAGGCACTAAGGTCTTGGAATCCATAAGGATTCAAGTAAATCATATTTGGTTTTGGATTAAAACTAAAGTATTTTTTGTGTTTTGGATTAACGGAAAAACAAGATTAAAACTAGGATTAAAATCAATTGGGAAAGATGGGTTAGATTAGGTGTATTACTCTATTGATGCATTTAACACTTAAATTGGGGGATGAACTATAACCCTAGGTTCTTGAGGCAAGCACAAAAGAATCCAAGTTTCCACAAGGATTAGAACAATGGTTGCCACATTGCCATGGTGTATCAACCTAAATTCCTTAAGGACAAAAACTTTGTAAGCCCCAAATTAAACCAATAAATCTATTTAGATTAAGGAAATTAGGAGAATAAAATAGAAAATATTATTTTTCCAAGGGTAAACTAGTCTTCCAAAAAACAACCCGTCATAAAACGATAATAATCCTTCCACGCTATGACTTCCTAACCTATTTCTTCTCTAACAATATTGATGGAAACAAACAACTATTTTTAATAAATCAAAACTCCACAACAAAAATCTTTAACGATAGTATAATGTATTGCAATTAACATTGATGCATTAATACCTCACCAATACATAACTGAATAGCCTAAGATGCATTTCCTCCTAAAATCACGGATTTATCAACAATCTTATGATGCACTGCACTAAGCGCACTAATGCACAGCTCACTAGCCAACGATGCACAACTCACAACACTGGTTTGCACAACCAACACAACAGAATGCACAGCCGTACTACACTTAATGCATACATATACACGGACATTCAAAATATAGGCAATATTATACTAAAAAAATAAGCGAAAAAAAAATTACTAATCACTTTCAATAGACGAACACACGATTGATAATAAAGCAATCCCGGTTTCAATTTGCAACAATCATTATCCAGAAATAGGAAACAAATCTAGTCAAATATGCAGCAGTTACAAATTATTTTTAAAAAAAACACTACTATCCTCACTTTAAAAGAAAATAATCCGTGTCATTTTAAGAAATTAAATCTATGGCATTTAAATAACAAAACGAATGTACAAGATTAGACCACAAGTTCTCACTTGAGGAGTGATTTTCATGCGATCGCACGCATATATATGTGTGGTTGGGGGGGGGGGGATTCAATTTAATAACCTATAATTAATTCTGACTGTTGACCATCCTAATATGCCATTACTGTCTTCCAAAAACTACAATGGCTCTGTATGACAAAACTTATAGCTTATTTTAAGCTACTAATATGCTATAAACTCTGTTTGGTAATGTTCTCAAAATAAGCTAGTAGCTTAAAATAAGTGTTTATTTTTAAATTTAAAAAATAAGCTAGTAGCTTTCTAATAACTTTTTTCCATCTTTATCCTTATTATTTTAAATAAATGACATCCTTTACCCCTACCAATTAAAACCCTTTGGCCTTTTATATTCAATATGTTTAGGTGTAATTTCAATTGACATTTGTGTTTGAACATTAATTTTTGTATGAACTACTTTTATAAATTATAAACATTTTGTTTTACTTTATATACTTTCAAATATATGTTCTTACTTTATATTTTATAAAAATATATTGATTTCATTATTTTATATTTTAATAGGTAAACAAACCTATTTAAATTTAAAATTATTTAAATTTTATGAAGATGTCATTTTTAGTCTTTTTACATTTATTAGCTTATCAAAAAGCTAATTTTACCAAACACTTTTAAGCTTAACAGCTCTTCAGATTTCAGCTTCTAGCTTTTCAGCTTCTAGCTACCTTTTCAGTTAGGTTTGCCAAACATAGTCAATATATAAAAATTTCAGAGTTAATTTGAAAATTCACTTTTAGTAAATTCACTTTTAGTCTTTTTTTAATCAGAATTTCCCTTTTTTGTTCTAGTATTATTGTGGCTTGAGTGTATGATCATATTTGGTCATCTATTAACAAAATCGTAGAAATTCCGTTAAATACAAGGACATTTCGATCTTTTTAATACAAAGTGCGTTGACCCATTATTTTTTCTTTAAAAAAAATCATAATTGAAGACTGAAACATCATTTGTATTTAACGACATTAAAATTGTTTTGTTGATAGAGGATAAAAAATAGTCATGCCACAATAATACTAAAATCATAGGAGGAAGTTTTGAAAAAAACAGGACTAAAAGTGATCTGATACATATAAATCCAGAAAACAAATGAAATTAACTGTTTAACTTTATTTAGAGCATCAACAATAGAGTGTTTTGAATAAATTTTTGTAACAAAAAATTGAAGTTGGGTTCTTGACAATTGGGATAGAGTTTTTGGAGATTTATTTATTTTTTCTCTTGCAAGTGTTGGTTTTATGTTAACTAGTATTTTCACCCGTGCGATGCACGGAATGGATTTGTTATAATATATTAAGAATATTTGGATCGATATATAATTATATAAATTATAACATCAAATATTATATAGTGCAATTGAAGATATGTTTTGGATCGATTATGTTTTCTGATGTTATCCTTGTTTGAATTCTAGTAAATAATTGCTTAATTAATATCTAATGTGTAGATGTACGCATGCGGTGTTGGAACTTTAGAGATTTTATATATCATTGTTTAGAATTTTATAAATTGGACAAATATGCTCGTTCTCTAGTAACTCAGTTATATCAATCAATTGTTATTCTAATTTATATGTATGGAAGATATATTTTTGTGTAGATATATAGCAATTTGTTCATCTTGGAAAAAAACATAATATCACCGGTTGTATTTACACATTATTGAAAACCTCTTTGTAGACAACATTGGTAGTAACAACACAATCTTGTCCATCCTCGTCTAGAACTAATTAACACTTTCAGGCTATCATGATGGGTGACTCAAGAGAAAGCCATGTACAATTGACCGTGATTAAAAACTGGTTTTTTCAGCAATAACCCAACGTGAGTTAGTGTTCGACCCTGGCTTTTGTTGATAGTCATGACATATGCAAGCATCAGTGGAAATTATTTATGCTGGAACTTGAAGGAAAATCTCGTATTAGAAAGAGTGAGGGACATTCGAGGGATAAGAACTTTGGTTCCTTCATGTGTGCCATTAACTATTCTTGCTTCAACAATGTGATATGCCAATTTTGTGCTGATGAGTCGCGTATTGTTATAAATACCAAGAGAATGGTTTATCTTCCGCAATAACATAACATGTGCACCGACCTTTAATTAATGTCATTGAATGATTAAGAAAATCATACAATCACAAACTATTAAGAATTTATGAGTGTGTACCTCTAATAGATTTTCACCGTCTGGTTCTGCCTTACACAAAGAGTTACAACTTAAATATGTTCATCCTTTTGCAATATTCATGTCGCACATGTACTGATTAATTTTATCAACGACATCTAAAGTCGGCGAGCAGATCACTGACCTTCCAGCTGCGACTCATCAAGCGTGTCATATCTTGATCTTGAAATTTTTAAAAATCACTTTTAATGTAATCAAAGCATTGAGTCATAACAATTTTGACACTGAAATTTTAATTTTATAATCTACATATCTATATTCTGTGATTTTTTTCATAAAATTAGTTTTGATAGTCAAACTGTAAAAATATATTGATTTTACCAATCACTAAATTTCAAAATGTTTCAGATTCCCAGGTATATATAAGTAAAACTCACATCTAAAACCTAATTGTTTTTGTCAATATTTCATACATATAAAGCAAATCTCTGACTATTGTGAGAAGTTAGTAACCTTGAGTCTAACATACAACATAAAGCATTGTGTGATAGTGTGTAGTAACTTTGAGGTAAGACCATTCAAGCATATAAGCATGATTCGAGCTTGTTTCTATGCTATCAAAATTTAAATCATCATACTGGCATGAGGCAATAAACAAAAATATATCAAAATGTATGAATCATATATCTAAACTGTTAATCCTAACTTCACTCCAGATTACCAAATGGAGTGTATGACTTTTTGGAATGATGTCCATACAAACTGTTGAAATGCGATGTCCATAACCATTGATTGGCATACTACTCATGCTTTTTATTTCATCAAAGTATCGGTTTCTTATGATATTATGATTTATAACATTTAAAAATCGACAAATAAACTATAGTATGAGTCTTCCTTGCGTGCATCAAATATCACAAAAATTCAGTGTTCTAAAATAAGTGTATAAATGCAATATGTAGATAATTTGCATTGCATTATATATCATTAATTTAATTACTTGTCGGTTAGTTATTGCAAGATCTTGAGGTACACTTATATTTTGATATTCAGTAAATATAACTATATTAGAGAAAAATTTACATGGGAGTAATGGGATAATCAGTTGAGTGATTGTTGGTTGACCGTAGAGCGTTGTGTTGGAGGAAGAAGATGATATATAGTGAAGATGATATTGCCCTACACTATATATCATCTTCTTCCTCCAACACGTTGATATTCACTGGACAAATAACTGTTGGAAAAAATTAGCATAAAATGGCATTTTAGTGGCAATATTGTGGTACAAATATATGTGGGGTCCACTTTCGATTTGGGTCGGGTCAAAGTGAATTCGTATTCTTCGTAGTTAGACGAAAAGATTGATATATTGTACGCTCAAAACTAAAAATGGGTGAATAAGAAATTGGTTCTCAAAGTTGACCCATTTGAGTTAGAAAAATGGAGAGAAAATCTTTCAAGTAGCTTTTGTCCCACATTGATTTGAGAAGTGGTGTGCACCACTACTTATACAAAAGTTTTTCTAAGACTTATTGAATTGTATAGCATAGAGGCTCTCTCTCGCGCGGAGGGTGGGGTGCAAATCAAATCCCAAAATGAACTTCAAAAGGCTTGACTCGTGTGCGCTGACACCTGCATGCACGAATGTCATTCAGAAAATTGGTTGGCCTTGCGTCTTGAGTTATGCCAAATTTTCGTATTTTTTACAATATTACGCAAACCATAATAGTATATGAGTGTTTTGGGCGTGCAGTTAAAACTGGAGATATTGTTTTTATTAATAGTATAGATTGCATTGCAGAGAAATATATATACTGTATTATTACGATTACTAATTTTAATCTACAATTGTATTACGAATAGGAACGTAGGAAAGAATATATATTTTATTAGGAATTCTATTTTAATTTACAATTGTATTACGAATAGGAATAGGAATTCTATTTTAATTTACAATTGTATTACGAATAGGAATTGTATTTCTATTTTAATTTACAATTGTATTACGAATAGGAATTGTATCACCGTATTTTCCAATATTACGCAAACCATAATAGTATAGGAGTATTTTGGGCAGAAAGTTAGAACTGAGGATATTGTTTTTATTAATAGTATAGATTCCATTGCAGAGAAATATATATACTGTATTATTACGATTAGTAATTTTAATCTAGAATTGTATTACAAATAGGAACGTACGAAAGAATATATATTTTATTAGGAATTCTATTTTAATTTACAATTGTATTACGAATAGGAATTGTATTACCGTATTTTACAATATTACGCAAACCATAATAGTATAGGAGTGTTTTAGACGTGAAGTTAAAACTGGAGATATTGTTTTTTTTAATAGTATAGATTGCATTGCAGAGAAATATATATACTGTATTATTACGATTAGTAATTTTAATATACAATTTTATTAAGAATAGGAACGTAGGAAAGAATCTATATTTTATTAGGAATTCTATTTTAATTTACAATTGTATTACGAATAGGAATTGTATTACTGTATTTTACAATATTGCGCAAGCCATAATAGTATAGGAGTGTTTTGGGCGTGAATTTAAAACTGGATATATTGTTTTTATTAATAGTATAGAATGCATTGCAGAGAAATATATATACTGTATTGTTACGATTAGTAATTTTAATCTATAATTGTATTACGAATAGGAACATAGGAAAGAATATGTTGGTCCCGATAGGGTGGGAGAAGTCTAGAGGGGGGGGGGGTGAATAGACTTCTCAAACAATTAAAAACTTTATAACACTTCAACAACAGAGATTTCAAGTGAATAAATTCAACTTGAAATGTGTAGCGGAATATCGTACGGTAAAGTGCTATAAAATAAAACTGCGTAAAACTGAAGAGATACTTGACATGCAATACGTTGGAAATATTTAGAATAGCTCAAGGAATATGTATGCAAAGTTTGAGCCACATGATATAAACAACACAGTACGTAAAGGGTTAGTGAGTTAAAACATGCAAATATGTAAAGTGCAGTAAAGTAAATGAGAGGCAGAGATTTATAGTGGTTCGGAGATGGTGTAATTCTCCTACTCCACTTCTTCCTTCTCCAAGGAAGATTTCCACTATCTTCAATCACCCAGATACAATAGTGAAACTTCTGAGTGCTATGCACAAAGCTACACTCAACCACGAGCTCTCCGCACAAAGCTAAGCTCACGAGCGCTACGCACAAAGCTACGCTCCCCGAACCCTACGCACAAAGCTACGTTCCAACTAAGTGTTACGCACAAAGCTACACTTAGTTCACCCGAGTGTTACGCACCCAGCTACACTCCTTTCTACCCTCGGTAGAGATACAATTGTTGTTCAAAGAAATAAAGATTTCTTTTTCTAAGACTTGAATTTCTCTAGTGTATAGCTCAATATCTCAGCACTTTGTATTCTTATCGCATTCACCGCTCAGAAACACCACTTGTTAATTTTCACGTTTTTGGTTCGTAGTGCTGTAATCTTGTTATCTCTGTACTCCCCCCGTGCTTTTCTTCAAGTCTTCTTGGGCTTCTTATATTTCAAAGAATTATTTGCCCGTTATGAACATTCAAATTTTGAACGTTCTCTTGATCTGACTGGTCATTCCAATCTGATCTTGATGGCCATACCTTCTCATTTAATGACCATACCGTTGATCTGATAACTTGCCAATTTGATCTGATAAAATCTTCATTTTGATCTGCACATTTAATGTCGTTGGTAACTTTTGACAAATTAATTCTGTAAATTGCTCACAAAGTCTTCTTTTACGGCTTGATTGATCCTTGAAACTTGTAGCCTCCAATTTTTGACTTTGTTGCCTTCTCAGCTTGATATTGCAGACTTTGTATCCTTCAGAGCTTGATATTTTTGACTTTGTTGCAATCTTGATTTGATTCCTTGGGCAAGTAGATCTTTCAAAATATTTTCCGGGTGGTTCTTGCTTGAGTATGAGCAATGATCTTCGGAAAATCACCACCTTAAAATTTCTTCTGGTTCAGGGTATTACGTACTGAACCCAAAATATTTGAGGCATGCAAAAATGACTATGTGTAAGTCACACTCTTAGTTGCTCCATAGCATGCTCCATAGTGCTTTAAAATAGCCTTCACGCGTGTAGAAATGGTGTAGTGTTCACGCGTATATAATTCATGCAAAGTTACTCCATGTTGACTTTGACTTCCTCCATTGACCAAACTAGCTCCATTGGTAGCTCAATTGACCAAAAAATAGCTCCAAAGGTCTTAGCCGTGTGACTAGCTCCAAAGCTTCTACCTTAGCATTAAAATGTAACAAGTAGGATTCAAACACTGGACCATTAGGTATATGCTTAAGTCTTTAACCATTTCTCCGTTTCAGCTCATTTAGTCATATCTATCAAATAAATATATTTGATCCTTCTTAGCATTGTATAGCGTATGGTGTAGAGATAGTGGATCTTGAACTTCTTCTCGGCTTTGACTTCCTCTATGGAGCTTTGACTAGCTCCACAACTAGCTCCATAGACCCAAAAAATTGACTTTGAGTCGTGATACTACTAGCTCCATTCCTTGCACTCCAAGTTCAAAAATGTTCTCAATAGGATTCAAACTTGTGCCTTCTTGTAGCGATAATTCGGCCTTGTCCATTGGATCATAAACACTCATGTGCATAGTGGAAGCAAATGACTTACAAGACTCATGATGAAATGAACACTATAAGACAATAATTCGAACCAATCGAATGTCATGGCTTGTCTTCCGGGTCCAAACTCTACACTCTAAAAATAAAATAGGGGATTTCTAAAATTACAAATTGGCTCATCAAAACTATTACAATTTTATCCCTAACAATTTCCCCCTTTTTTATGATGTCAAAACCTATACTCAATCATATTTGGCTCAGTCTAGAAATCAACTTATTTTATTTTTCAATTTTATTGCGACTAGCCATTACGATGAGTTTTCAAAGATTTTTGACCTACGGCTTTATTAATTTTGACTTATACGAAGGGTTGCGCATTGTTGGGTTAATTCTCTTGGAATTTTAATTTTGTACCAACATGCATGCTACATAATATTAAGTCAAATTAAAAGCCATAACACACAAAACTAATAAAGATAGATATATATTAGCATAAGACCCATCAACAATTCGAATCATTACAGAATAATTCGAATCAAAGTCATAACATCTCAAAATATCATCATGAACTTGCAATTTTAAAGTAAGCTAGGAATGAAATTAAATACCCAACATGTTATTTATTCTTTTCCTAAGCTTACCAAAGTCATCCTTGTCCTCCAAATGGTAGAATTGTTGGAATACTCTACCAATCTTGTAACACTCCGCGGCTTCGCGTAGATCATTTGCGGGAAAAACTTTTCGCAAATACCATCTTGCACACTCTCTTGGATTTCTCCCTTCTTGATCTAAGATGGCATCGTGTGTGACTCCAAAATGATCGGCAAATAAATCCACCATTCGGTCTTCGCTCTCTTGATCGGTCATCGCGGGTGTATTCGGTTGACTTGCCTGCCTTGGGGCTATAAATGTAGAAAATACATTTCTTGCGGGGTTAGAAAAAATTTGAAAAGTTGATTTTACTCCTTCCCCCTGTGTTCGTTCCCCCTGAGTAGGTGCGGTAGAACTTGAACCAACTTGGCCAAATTGGTTGACCTTTCTTCCCCCTGTTTTGGCAGTATCTAATATTCTTGGGAAATAGTGTGCATCCCCTTTTTGTTGCACTCAAATTTCTCGATTTAGGGATAGACTTTCTTTTTGTTTACCCTTGAGATCTTTTGAGATCTTTTGGCCATCTTACATATTTTTAACTTTTGCCAAGCTACATAAATGAATTTTTCGAATATTTCTTTCCTTTTCTCGTAGCTTTTTGATTTTTGCATGGCCAAAAAAATTATTTTCAAGAATATGTAACCATCCGAATATTTGTTCCATTTATAAATGTTATAGGCATATGGTTACGGAAAATCTGGAACTTAGACCATAAGCCTTATTCAGATTAGTACATAAAAAGGATTTTTACTAATCCTTTCTACTTCTTCTTCTTCACGGTGGCCGGGCTAGCTGTGGTCTTGGTACGAGAGGCAGAAACGCGACTAGCAATGGAGGTTTCTTCAGAATCCGAGCTTGTGTAGTGTGTAGCTCCGGATGTTTGAGGTGGAGATTCCGAAGGTCTACTTCCTTTCATGAGAAATAGGACATAGTCTCTGTCTGGATCACCAGTTTTCTGCACTTCTTTGCCTGGCTCAACTGCATGCACGGGTTGCTCTTCTTCTAGGACGATCGGGTCGGTGGAGGTGTCACCGATCTCGTGTCCGCCATTAGCAATGCGTCTTGCTCTCAACATTTCCATCCGTGCTTGTTCAAAAATTCTCCTAGACGTGCACCTCACGGTTTTCTCGGCCTGTCTCTTGGGCTTCATGGCTTCCTACAAAAATAAACAAGACAAAGAACAAAATACTCTTTGGACGGGTAGAGTTTGTGTGAGGAGGTCCCAACTTATAGATGGGTTGAGAAGCCTTGGAACTTGTAACTGTTGAAAAGTGGACATTGAATGTCCCTTCAAATCCTTTTACGTTTTCCCAAGCTTCAAAAATTCAATGCTTTTGCTCCTCAAAAGACGTTTTCCTTTGCATGGTCAAAAGTGGCAATTTCTAATGATCTTTTCATCTGCATGCAAAGTGATTAGTACAACAAGTAGATAAAGCACACGTGTAGAAATCACAAAAGAATTACCAAACTATCCAACTAAAACAATTCTAGCTAAAGAGATAAGAAACAGGTGAAACATAATTATTTCTACTGCATGCATAAATACACGTGTAAGGGTGACTCACCACAGTAAAAACACAAGCAGGTGAAAATTAAATACACATAAGCTATGCATGTAACACGTAAAACACACTTGTAAAACAAGTAAAAACATAGCTTCAGCTAGGATCACATAAACACGCCACATAGATGTAAAATAAAAACACTTGGCATAAAATAAAATACTTAGCTGATTTCGATCATCCCCATTTCGTGCCTTAAGGTTGCGAAGCGAGATTCACACAACGATTTTGTGAGAATGTCTGCAATTTGATTTTCTGTAGGGATATGATCGATCCTTAAATCCTTCCTTTCGACGTGGTCTCGGATAAAATGATGCCGTACGTCGATGTGCTTCGTTCTTGAATGAAGTACAGGATTTTGTGAAATCCCAATCGCGCTAGTATTGTCACAGAAAATACTAACGTCCTCGCAATTAATTCCGTAATCCTTCAACTGTTGCTTCATCCATAAAATTTGCGAACAACAACTCCCTACTGCGATATATTTGGCTTCGGCTGTGCTTGTTGCAATGGAGTTTTGCTTCTTACTGAACCATAAAACTAACCTTCCCCCTAAGAACTGGCACGTTCCGGAGGTACTTTTACGATCAATTTTGCAACCTGCAAAATCTGCATCTGAATATCCGGTTAGCTCAAAAGTACCTTCCTTTGTATACCATAATCCAACATTGATTGTTCCTCTGAGATATCGAATGATTTTCTTCGTAGCATCAAGATGACTATTTTTCGGCTTTGACTGAAATCTCGCGCATACACCCACTGAGTAAGATATATCCGGTCTACTCGTAGTGAGGTATAGCAAAGATCCAATCATTCCTCGGTAGATCGTTGGGTCAACGTCCGTTCCTTCGTCATCCTTATCTAATCGTTGTGCTGTACTCATGGGAATTTTGACTGAGCTTTTTCCTTCTAAGCCAAATTTTCTTATCAAATCTCTGCTGTAATTGGCTTGATTTATGAAAATTTCTTCCTTCATTTGTTTAACTTGTAGTCCAAGGAAGTAGTTCAATTCACCCATCATGCTCATCTCAAACCTGTTCTGCATGAGCTTAGAAAATTTCTCACATAAAGATTTATCAGTACTTCCAAAAATAATATCATCAACATAAATCTGTACTAATAAAATATGATTATTTTCTTGAATTCTAAATAAGGTTTTGTCAACTAGTCCTTTGGTAAAACCACAACTAATTAAGAACATTAACAGGGTATCGTACCAAGCTCGAGGTGCTTGTTTTAACCCATATAATGCCTTCTTTAGTTTATAGACTTTGTCAACATCCCCTTTTACCTCAAATCCGGGTGGTTGCTCAACATATACTTCCTCTTCAAGTAAGCCGTTAAGAAACGCGCTTTTTACGTCCATTTGGTAGACTGTAAAATTCTTGTACGCTGCATATGCTAGGAAAATGCGGATTGCTTCTAAACTTGCCACTGGAGCAAAAGTCTCATCAAAATCTATTCCTTCTTCTTGTGAATAGCCTTTTGCAACCAGTCTTGCTTTATTCCTAACAATGGTGCCATCTTCGTTTGCTTTGTTTCGGAAGACCCATTTTGTACCGATTACATTGTGATTGCCTGGTCTTGGAACAAGCTCCCATACGTCGTTTCTTTGGAATTGATTCAGCTCTTCTTCCATGGCTTCAATCCAACTAGGATTACTTAAAGCTTCATCTATCTCATTCGGTTCAATCTGAGATAGGAAACACGAGAACATTGCATCTCTTGCAATTGATCTGGTTTTCACGCCTTCATGCACATCTCCAATAATTAAATCATGTGGATGATTTTTGAGTCATCTTAAATCTGGTTGAAAATTGTTTTGTGAAGTGGGTGGCAGAATGGGTTCATTTTCACGTGTAGAGAGAGAGGGAAAATTAGTGGGTTCACTTTGGGTCCCACTACTAATTCCAACTTCCTCCACAACTTCCTGCGCATGGTGCGCCATTTTGCTCTGTATTGGAGTCTTTAATTTCCAGATCTTTTAATCCCTGTAAAACATTGTCTCTTGAAGCTTCATTAGTAATAATAAAATTATTTGGAACATTATTACCAATTTTTGGATCATCAATTTCCTTGGCTTTTGACGATTCATCAAACACGACATGAATTGATTCTTCTACCACTATCATAGATTTATTCCATACTCTGAATGCTTTGCTGGTAGATGAATATCCAATAAATATAGCTTCATCTGCATGCTCATCAAAAGTTTTCAGATAGCTTTTGCCATTATTTAGAACAAAACATTTGCATCCAAAAGAATGAAAATAGCTAAGGTTAGGTTTTCTCCCTTTCCATAATTCATATGGTGTTTTGTTGTGCAGCTTGTTGATAAGGCTTCTATTCTGGGTGTAGCAAGCAGTGTTAATAGCTTCTGCCCAAAACCGTTTCGGTAAGTCGGCTGCCGTAATCATTACTCGTGCGGCTTCCTTGAGTGTTCGGTTTCTTCTTTCGGCAACACCGTTTTGTTGCGGTGTTCTTGCAGCTGATAATTGATGTAGAATTCCTTGCATGCTGCAGTAGTCTTGAATCACGCCGTTTACGAACTCTGTACCTCTATCCGTACGTATTTTTGCTATTTTGAGTTCCTTTTCGATTTGAAGTTGCTTCAACAATTCTGGTAGCTTCCTTTCAACTTCATTTTTCTTGTTGAAAAATATAGTCCATGTGTACCTGGAAAAGTCATCAACAATAACAAGTGTATATTTCTTACCACTCATACTTACTGGGTCTACTAGACCAAATAAATCCATGTGTAGTAGACTAAGAGGTCTTGATGATGATTCCTGTGTGTTTGACTTGAATGAAGATTTGATTTGCTTTCCTCTTTGGCATGCATCGCAAATCTGATCTTTCTTGTAAACTATTTTGGGTAGTCCTTTGACTAGATCATTTGCTGCGAGCTTGTTAATTGTTTTGAAATTCAGATGATTCAGCTTCTTGTGACATTCCCAGCTTGTAGCGTTTGTGTTGTTGGCAACTAAACATATTGATTCCTTTGTTGTAGACCAATCAACAACGTACATGTTCCTCTTTCTCGTTCCTTGTAGTACAATTTCTCCAGTAGTTTCATTTTTCACTTGAAATTTGTCTTTGAAAAATTCCACTAAATAACCTTTGTCACAAAATTGACTTGTACTGAAGAGATTGAATTTTAGACCTTCCACGTAAGATACGTCTTCGACTTTTAATCCGTTACGTTCAACTGTTTCGATTCCTTTGGTTTGGCCGTATCGATCTTTTCCTCCAAAAACTACTTTTGATCCTTCGATATTCCTAAAATTCACTAGACTAGATTTATTTCCAATCATGTGATGCGAACATCCACTATCGAAGTACCAAACTTCCTGTAAACAAATTAAACATTTTTAGGTACCCAGTTTGGCTTGGGTCCTTGGGGGTTAGTAATTTTTGGTACCCAAATCCACCTTGTCCTTACTGAACCAAGTAGAGGTGATTTGTAACCATTGTTGACTTTATAATCATAACTAATTTTGGAAAAGACTTTCGGTGCCCGGTTTTGAAAACTGGCTCGATTTTTAGGCACTTAGGAAGAGACCTTAAAGGAATTAAACCTTGATTTTACCCATGGTTTAATTTCTTTATACCAATATTGCTCAGAGGGATAAAATCTCCCTGGCCCACCATTCAAAAATCTTCCCTTTTTCAAATGTTTTTTTACACTAAACTCATTGGAATATTTCCTTAAGGGAACAAAACTTTGTCTTTTCTTTGGCTGACTGGGCGAAATGTATTTATAATAAGGCTTCGGCCCAACAGTACTATTTTTGGCAATTTTTTGATAACCAATTCCTTGTCTCACTGTGCAATCTTGACCTTTAACAAATTTCACCACTTGTACTTTATTATCTAAAGTCGTAGTAGAATTGGTCAACTTTTGAGAAGCTTGAGAACACGATGGATCATAACCTAAACCGGTTTTATCTCCTGAGGGTTTCTGCACATTATGATGAGAACAATTGACCCAAGCTATACTCCCGAGCCATTTTCGTTCCATAATTTCCACCCAAACAACCATTGCCCATCTCCATCACAAGTTTTTAAAGGAAACAATCCTCCACATTACCCTGAAACACCGCCTTCTAATCCATATTTTACCATACCCGATCCTTGTGATTATATCCCACCGGCCAAGGACGAAATCGAAATTCTTAAAGAGAAAATAGAAGTATTCACAAGAATGGCCAAGGAGGATACGGCTAACTTGAAAGCCGAAATTAGGAGCGAATTAAAGGATTATCTCGCTACTCTCCGGGAAGAAGGACTTCCATTGGAGGAGATTGAAACAAAAATGCTAGCCATGATGGAGGAGTTCATGAGGACAAGTTCATCATGGATAGGTAATCCACTTGAAGAAAATCTCCCAATTCTGGAAGCCAATCCAAGGATGGATACACAAAACGCTGGAAAAGAAGTAGGCACTGAAAGGATGGTAGATTGTTATGCTCCGGTGCTAGAAGAAGTTCCAATTTTCGAATTGGAAAATCCAAACGAAGTCGAGATGGAGAGCGATGATGAGAACATCGAAGTGGTATGGGAAGATAAAGAGCCTACACATGGTAACATTCCTAAACCTTCTTGCATTACTGACTTCGAAAATCCATGTTCTTTTGATAGATTTACTTTTGACACTCGAGTGGATGACTCCCTTTTACAATGCAACAATGATTTATATTCTCATGATACTGAATGTTTTTATTTCCGGGAGAGTGATTCCATAGGCTTTGTTGACAATTTTATCTGAGTGCGAAAGTTTTGATAAAAATACTCATGCTCCATGTAAAGACGACTCCCTACGCATTGATAGTAAATCGTGATTTATTGGTTGGAAATCATAGGGATTCTAGTTTGTTTGAAGATGAATATGATAGTTTTAAATTCTTGGAAAATGAATCCTATGATTTGGGACGAGATGAGTTGATAGGTGAGGGGGATATTACTTCGTTATATTCTGAAAAAGAAAAGGGTGATTCTTTTAGACAATTAGAGTGGGGAGATGAGAATAGAGAGTGTGAGAAAGAGATGATGGATAAGGAGGGAATTTTCACATTTGATTTGTTCGAGGGAATTGAGGAAGGTGATATGACTTCCAGTGAAGGGATATGGTCTCGACCTTATGATCAAATTGACAAGACCATCAGGGGTGGAAGAGAGCATGACAAAATAGGGGAAGATCACACTACCTTTGAGAAATCAAGGGGAGTGTTTGAGGCCATGAACTTTCCAATTATACACCTTGTTCTTCCTTTATTTGCGTGGGAATTCAAGGATGTTCCCCATCTTGGGGCACACCTTGAAGCAAAAGTACATGGGACGCTTGGTAAGGTTCCAAAATCTATGTGTTTCGAAGGATAGAACACACAACGTCTGGCCAGGAGACGTTAAACCATGGCGCACTTGGGAGGCAGTCCCAATGTTATCCTTAGCTTAGAATTTCATTTCTTGTTTACTTTTTATTTTCCTTCGTTTATTAGCAATTTTCTTTTTAGAGTAGTATTGCCTGAGCTAACATTGCAGGTGATTTTGGTGCTAAGCTATGACGAATGAGCTAAACCGGATCAAACATGGAAGGCAAAAGCAAGGAGACGAAGAAAGTGATCAGCACTACTGGCCACGCCTGCTCACACGCGTGGAGCCAGGCGTGGAAATTTTCCAGTGCTGATCCACGAGAACTACCACGCGTGTGAGTCGCGTGGACAGGTCCTGGACAGATTCTCGTGCATTATTTTCTTTTCATCCAATTTTTCTAAGTCTCCCAAGTCTAGCCGTGCCAATAATCACAACTTTTAAGCAAATACCAAAGGTAGGAGGATGATGAGCCGACAATCTTCAAATAGATGGGCAGTAAAACTGAAGATAAGGCTGTAGACGCACTGTATGGTATATCATTCTAACTTTTTCTTCCAAGTTTTATGAGCATATTTGCCTTGGTTCACAAAGGATGAGTCGCATGATTTTGTTATAATGGGTATAGTATTTTTTTAGAAAACTTATTTGAAGCCCATAGCACACTTTTTAAGTGTGGAAAGATGCTTTAATGTACAATCTTTTAAGACCCTAATCCTTTTTCCTCTATTCTTAATGGAAACATCGAGGACGATGTTCACTTTTAATTGTGGAAAGGATTTATGCTTCTTTAAATAGTTGATTAATTGAGTGATAAGGTATAGGAACGAGAGGGCCTGTTATTGCCAATACTATCTAGGAGGACTCCTAACCTTGTGCCAAATACGAATGTCTTAAATATGCTTTGGAAGTTACACTTTGCACCAATTTGCACAATTTGACCCAAATTGAAAATTTTTATGTGTGCTTGCATGTTCTTCACCTTGTATTTTGTTTGGACCTCAGTCAAGGATCACTCGAAGTGGGAGTGTAAACCCCTTGAGTTTTAGAAAGATAAAAATTGCGAAGCCCGGAAATTGAATTAATCTTAGCAGGACATGGGGCAAAAGGAGAGCCTTAAAGTAAGCTTTGAGTGAAAAAAAATCCCTACTCCCTAGAAAAAGGCATGAGGGGTTGATATGGTGAAACGTGAATAAAGGCTTTAAAAAAGGCCACTCCTACAGATAAAATTTGAGGAAAGCCTTCTCGCTAGGAAGTGTTCAACCATAGTCTTCAAACGCTATATCTGGAGTCGGTTGTCCACTTAAAATGTTCCTAGGAGAAGAGAAAATTGAGAGGAAGTGAGCCGCCTCGCTAGGATTCGGGCACCCATTGCACTGTCTTCGAAAAAGCATGGATCTCCATGTGAAGTCGGGTAACCTAATGACGTTATCCTAGGAGGTGAGAAAATAGAGTGATCGCCCAAGCCATGGCGATGAGCGGTCCATGTCCCTGCCCTCACTTATTTTAACGTAAAGGGGCTTTGGCGTTAGGTTGGAAATTGGCTAGGGGGTGAGCATCGTTCCCACTAGTCGGATCGGCTGGAGGCCCCTAGAAAATACAAGGTGAAACCCTATTGACTTTTGCATGCTTGAAAGGTGTAAAACTTTTTATGATATATCCATCTCTTGAGACCTTAACTTCCTCAGCATATTTCTTACATTTGGTCGGCATAAGTTTAGAGGTCTTGGTAGATAGTGTAGGGAATTTCACCCACTCAACTCCGAACACCTACACATCGCTTGATTAATTGACAATGAGAGAACGAACTATCCTTGGTGCTTATATGATTAGTGTTTAGAAAAGTATGCTTGCTTGAGGACAAGCAAGGTTTAAGTGTGGAAACTTTGATAAGCACCAAGAATAGCTTATTTTAGAGGTCATTTACGGGCTAGAATTATAGAGTTTATTACCCATTTCATAAGGATTTCATGCGTTTAGACTCAGATGTGACCAAAACTTCTAACGAGAGTATGGAAGATATTTTTAAGGTATTCTACAGCCAAAAGGAGGACTTAAGGTCGAAACTGAGCAGAAAATGAAGAAACCGTGAAGCAGGAGCCTCCCACGCAGCCTCACACGCGTGTGGAGGGGCGTGGTAACATTCCAGTAACTCCCCACGACCTCCACCACGCGTCTGGGAGGAAAATGACCAAAGAACGTCGCGTACGAGGTCGCGTACGAGCGTACGTGTGACACCCCGAAATTTCGTCACCATTATTGTTACAAAATTCAATTTTAGCCAAATATTTTTCTAACCATTCATTTTCAGAAAATTTCAGCTCGGCGCAGTCCGAAAGATTGATTTGGTAAAAATACTTCCCGAACTCCGTTTTACTTGATATTTTTATGGTAGAGCCTAAACTTATAATACTTGATATCATAAAATATTTTGGTCATTTTGATCTTCGACTAAATTCAGAAAATTTCATTTTTGCCCTTGACAGTGTGCTGTCCAGAATTGTTTTTCTCTCTGGACCAATTTTGGAAAAAAATTCGAAAACCATACTTTTACTAATTGGATCACTATGAAATTTTTTATGTAGGTTCTAAACTTATTGAACTAAATATCTGAAGAAAATGGTTTCAAAATAACTTACCCAAATTCCGCAATAAGTTTCGTAATATATATCTATATTTATGTCAGTTTCAAATTTTGGTTTATCCTCTTTCGACTATATATATATATTCTTAATCTTTCTTATTTTCCACGGTCAACACCAGCATTTTTGGCTGATTAAGGGGGATCCATTTATTCAATCAATCACCCAATCTTTTATTTTGTTTTGGTTATTTAAGGGGACAATAGCACCAAATTAGCCTCAACCCGTTCTCGCATGTATGTGAAGACTGGTTGTCTTCTTCTCCCCATAGTTCTGCCTCTCTTCCTCTCTTATAGCTATAATAAAATAGCTGAATTTACACAGGCATTCAGCACTCGTCTTTCTTCCCTCACTCTACTGGTTCATAATAATTTCAATATGATCTTACTATTCTTTTTCATCTCTAGCAAGAATCCTCCATTTAATCTCTAATCCAGGTATTTGTTTCTGCACTCAAAATCCTTTTGTTTAAATGTGGGTTAGTTATTAGTAGATTAAAGATGATGAGAAAGTGGCATATTATTATTATAATATTAATGGTAGATGATGATGATATTGTTGGGTTTGTTCAGCGTATAGATACAGGAGAATATATATGAATCATTATTGAATGTTAAGTTGGTATTGTAATTTTAATTTATGATTGGTATTGTGAATCCTTGGGAATGATTAGGATGATTAGAATTGATGATGATTTGGGAATGATGAGCATAATGATTATAATAATAATATGTTAATGATGAGGAAAATGATTATGATGATGAGTAGTAATTAGTGGATGATGATAATGGCGATGATAAGGATGAGTACGAATGGTGATATGCTGTTGAGAATTAGTACTGGATTGAAATGAATAATGTTAATAAGGTTTGGCTAGTGAAGTGCTAATATTAATAATATGATTATTATAATTGGTTATAGTAAATTATATTAGAATGGTTTGATTCACAGGTTTCCTATCAAAGTGGTTAGGATGCTACTTTTAAGTATTGATATGAGTTTTGGATTTCAAGGTAAGTTTTCATGTTCACTAAAACTAAATATTTTACCCCAATGTATATATATATCTATATGATGTGTGATTGTGATATGATATATGCTATTCATGTGAACACAAGTACATTTATCGATAAATGGTAACATTGTGAGTGGTGATTCTCGAATTATCGAGAATGGGTCTCGAATGTCGAGCTCGTGTGTTAAGTAAAGTGTGGCTTGGAAATTTTGGTGTTATATATATTGGTATGGTGAAATTGTATTAACACTGTTGTGGACTAAATCTTTATTTTTGAGAAATTATGTGGAGAAAATGTGGAGAAATTATATATGTTAGAGAAAATTATTTTATTGGAGAAAATTGTATTTTTGTGGAGAAAGTATTTATTTGTGGAGAAATAATTTATTTTAGAAAACCATTATTCTGTGTGGTGTTCAGTAAAGGTAATTACTGTTCACTTGGACTAATTACTACTCATTGGGCTTGGAATCCCATGAGGGTGTATCACATAGGTTGTGATCCAGTTTCCAAATTTTATAAGGGTGAGGTAGCAAGAGTAGCTACTTGGATCATATACTACCCAGTGGCTTGGAATCTACTGGGGGTGTACACATCGGTATTGGTTCAGTTTCTAAATGGATTTTGATGAGATTGTTAATTCTCCATTTATAAATATTAATTCTCTATACTATGAAAAGTGTACTTCCACATATGTATTTTGGAAAAGTATATAAGTATACAAGTTTTTAAAATAATGAAATCCAAGCCTATATTTTACGGGGTGAAGTGATTCTTACTTAGCTTATGCTAATTTTGGGATTATACCCAATGTTTTGTGTTAAATGATTTTTACAGGTGACATGGATAAGAAATCGAGATGCGGATTTGGATTTGGATTAGTCTATTTAATTAAGAAATAGACATTTCTGAAGATTTGGTTTATTGAGAAATTTATTGGTTGTATAATTATTTTCATTATGTATTAAGTTGGATTTGATGTATTTGAGAGTTGTAAGTTTAGCCTTAGCGTTTGGGTATAGGAGAGATACCTAAGCGTGGCGGTAACACCCGATTTTATTTGGATTATTATTGCTTCCACTATGAATGTAGAAATTTTCAATTAATAAAGAAATAAAAATTAAGGAAATTTGGTTATGAAAATTGGGATGTTACAACGCTTGTTTCTCTCCCTTATGAAAAAACTAAGGGTGGTAATCATTCTCTCCATTATCTAATCTTATACTTGTTTCTTTGTTATTTCCTTCCGTGTTCTTGTTTCTTTATAATGTTAGAGTAGATTAGAAAGGGGAGTGGTGGCCCCATGGTGAATCTATGTGGATGTTTGATATAAAATTGCTAGATTAAATGTGAGCTTTATGGTTGTTGGATGATGATCTTGTGTGGATGATGTTTATAATGCTTTGTGCCTAAGTGTGGCCACATTAGGTAGCAAACCCAAAGGAAGTGAGTGTGTGCGCGATAGCGGCCACTCACGAGTCTAACTCACCCACATCTCCGCCCTTAGTTCGAAAGGACAAGGTCCGAGAGGAGTGGTAGACAAGGTGTTCGATGAAATGCCCCAACCGAATGAGGATGTGGGAGTCCAAAGTGTGACGCCACTTGGTGATGTGCCACGAACTCCCTAGTCTATTCCACATCTCTAGCTCACTAAACCATACAAGGATAGTCCACATAGAGAAGCCTAAGGCCCCGATCTCCGTCTTTCCTTTATTTTTATCACAACCAACACAATCTTTCAAACCTTCCTACTTATGACCTCCAATCTTAGCAAATCTCGTAACTCTTTCTTTTCAACCTCTTAAATGCCAACACACTAATTCAGTTCCCATTCGCCATCCTTGAGAGACACGACACACTCGGGGAGTTTATGACTCTTCGTTTTACCACCTTCACATTCACTCCCACTAAAACCACAGCATCATCCATCAAATAAATATATTTGATCCTTCTTAGCATTGTATAGCGTATGGTGTAGAGATAGTGGATCTTGAACTTCTTCTTGGCTTTGACTTCCTCTATGGAGCTTTGACTAGCTCCACAACTAGCTCCATAGCTTCCTCCATTTGACCCAAAAAATTGACTTTGAGCCGTGATACTACTAGCTCCATTCCTTGCACTTCAAGTTCAAAAATGTTCTCAATAAGATTCGAACTTGTGCCTTCTTACAACAATAATTCGGCCTTGTCCATTGGATCATAAACACTCATGTGTATAGTGAAAGCAAATGACTTACAAGAGTTATGATAAAATGAACTCTATAAGACAATAATTCGAACCAATCGAATGTCATGGCTTGTCTTCCGGGTCCAAACTCTACACTCTAAAAATAAAATAGGGGATTTCTAAAATTACAAATTGGCTCATCAAAAACTATTACAATTTTATCCCTAACAGAATATATATTGGGTCACATTTGTGTGAGACCGTCTCACGGATCTTAGATTCGTGAGACGGGTCGAACCTTTTTTTATATGGGTCAACCACAAGTCATCCATAATCTCTGGATCGGATCATCCTTATTCCTCTCTCTATCTGTTTCTGTCACATGCCTTTCTTTTTCCAAATCTATCAACCTAGAGTTTCTTCGATCTCATCCTTCGGCTCCACCTCCTTCGACCACATCTTCTGCCTCTACTTCCTCCGACCTTCTTCCACTCCTATCTCATCATCTTTTATTTTCTTAACACCATAATCTTCCACTCCTATCTCATCCTCATCTAAATTATACTGGATTAATGGGGGAAGAAAAGGAAGAGGGAATAGGCAAGAGGGAAGAGGAGCCACCACCCCTTAGCTATAAAGAAGGTGGTTGTATTGATGATGAAGAAGCAATATCACTATGTGTTATTCACGCATCTCTGATGCGCAGCTCAACAAACTCAATAACCTCTGCTACTAGTTGCAAAGTCTAATGAAGATAGGCTCTAAATGTATAATTAATACTTTAAGCCTTATATACAATACTTTATAGCTTAAATGTAATACTTCATATCACAAATCTAATACACAGTTTAAAGTAGATATGTTTAATACTTTACGCCTTAAACACAATACTTTATAGCCTAAATGTAATACTTCATAGCACAAATCTAATAAACAGTTTATATGTAGATATATTTAATTAATACTTTAAGCCTTAAACACAATACTTTATAACATAAATATAATACTTCATAGCACATATCTAATACATAGTTTAAGGTAGATATATTTAATACTTTAAGTCTTAAACACAATACTTTATAACCTAAATATAATACTTAATAGCACAAATCTAATACACAATTTATGCTAGATAGATTTAATATTTTAAGCCTTAAACACAATTCTTTATAGCATAAATATAATACTTCATAGCACAAATCTAAGACACAGTTTATGCTAGATATATTTAATACTTTAAGCTTTAAACACAATACTTTATAGCATAAATATAATACTACATAGCACAAATCTAGGGTGTGTTTGGTAACCCGGAAAATGATTTCCGAAAATCATTTTCCGGGCTTTTGGTGTTTGGCAACATCCGGAAAATGTGGTCAACGAAAAACATTTTCCGTTGATCATGGAAAATGAGCTCATTTTTCTGGAAAATGACTTCCGGACAAAAAATCCGGAAGTCATTTTTCGGAAACGGAAAATGGCTTCGCGCGACGTTTTTTTGTAAAAAAAAAAATTATTTCTAATTTCTAATAAATATTATTAGTTTGTATATTTTAAATAAAATAATAGAAATATATAATTATACATTTCTACTCATTTTCCACTCATTTTCCGGAAAATGAACCAAACACACACAGATAATTTTCCAGAGTGCATCCAAACACCGAAAATAAACTCATTTTCCGAAAAATGACTCATTTTCCAGAAAACATTTTCCAAAAGTCATTTTCTTGCTTTCCAAACACACCCCTAATACACAGTTTAAAGTAAATATATTTAATACTTTACGCCTTAAACACAATACTTTATAGTCTAAATGTAATACTTCATATATAACACAACTCTAATAAACAGTTTATATGTAGATATATTTAATACTTTAAAACTTAAATACAATACTTTATAGCATAAATATAATACTTAATAACACAAATCTAATACACAGTTTAAGCTTGATATATTTAATACTTTAAGCTTAAGCACAATACTTTATAGCCTAAATATAATACTTCATAGCACAAATCTAATACACAGTTTAAGGTAGATATATTTAATACTTTTAAGCCTTAAACAAAATACTTTATAGCCTAAATATAATACTTAATAGCGCAAATCTAATACACAGTACGTTTAAGTTAAATATATTTAATACTTTAAGCCTTAAACACAATACTTTATAGCTTAAATATAATACTTTATAGCATAAATCTAATACACAGTTTAAGGTAGATATATTTAATACTTTAAACCTTAAACACAATACTTTATAGCCTAAATAAAATATTATTTCATAGCACAAATCTAATACATAATTTAAGGTAGATATATTAATAGTTTAACTTTTAAATACAATACTTTATAGACTAAATGTAATACTTCATAGTATAAATCTAATAAACAGTTTATAGGTAGATATATTTAATCCTTTTAACCTTAAACGCAATACGTTATCACCTAAATATAATACTTCAGAGCACAAATCTAATACACAGTTTAAGGTAGATATATTTAATACTTTAAGCCTTAAATTTATCTACATGTAAATTGTGCATTAATTAAATTTGTGCTATTAAGTATTAAATTTATGCTATAAAGTATTATATTTAGGCGATAAAGTATTGATTATATATTTGTGTTATTAAGTATTACATTTATGCTTAAAGTATTAAATTTACGCTATAAAGTATTATATTTAATGTTTAAAGTATTGCTTATTATATTTGTGTTTTGAAGTATTACATTTATGATATAAAGTATTATATTTAATGCTTAAAGTATTAAATATATTAAACATTTCTTGCAATGATGTGTTAAGAATAAGGTTTTGACTCAAAAAGTAAAACAAACACAAAGGCTATACATATCAGTCCGACTAATCATACATTGCACTGGCCGGTGGGAGCGAGAAGTTTGGGATATGTTTGGTGTTTCTTCCATCAATCATCCGGATCTACGCCGTATATCAACAGATTATGGTTTCGAGGGTCATCCATTACGAAAAGACCTTCCCCTGAGTGGATATGTGGAAGTACGCTATGATGATCCAGAGAAACGTGTGGTTTCTGAACCCATTGAGATGACCCAAGAATTTCGCTATTTCGATTTTGCTAGTCCTTGGGAACAGCGTAGCGACGGATAATTAAGATAGGTTCCAGTCCTGGGGACAAATCAATAGGAAATGCTATTTGCTTCGTAAGAATAAGAAATCACTTCTATGAAATGAAAGAGTTTCACGGGAATTGTCTTGATCGTCGGATATCATTGAGAAAGAAATAGGAAGAAGTGTTATGACTCAATAGCTAAGAAAAAATGAAAAAAGATCTCAATAATCTCACAAGTAATCCTCTTCACCATCTTCCTACCATTTCCATTACTTGCCATCTTCATCATCAACTTCATAAAAACTCTAGAGAATCCCTTCCCTCCAAACTCAACCAAGATCCCAGAGCCTACCCAATCATCGGCTCCTTCTTCTCCACCCTCCAAATAATCGGCGCAACTGCATGAGAAATTACCGCGCAGCATTTGCCGAAATATCTTGTTGTTTTTGTTTACTGGAGTTGAAGGCTGTGGCAAAAATGGAGGCAAAGGAGATGGGAGGAGGCGGAGAGATTGAGCATAGGAGATGGGAGGAGACGAAAAGAGTGAGCGGCAAAAATGCGAGAAAGCAGAGAGTAGCGAGCGGACGATGATAAATATCAATCCTCTGGCAAAAAGAGAGAAGAGAGAGAAACGATGAGGTAGAGAAAGGGGATGGTGAGAAGCACATGTTAACCCGTATAATAAACGGCCCGACCCGTCTCACACAAGTTTTTGCCATATATATTTTATTAGGAATTCTATTTTAATTTACAATTGTATTACGAATAGGAATTGTATTACCGTATTTTACAATATTACGCAAACCATAATAGTATAGGAGTGTTTTGGACATGAAGTTAAAACTGGAGATATTGTTTTTATTAATCGTATAGATTGCATTGCAGAGAAATATATATACTATATTATTACGATTAGTAATTTTAATCTACAATTGTATTACGAATAGGAACGTAGGAAAGAATCTATATTTTATTAGGAATTCTATTTTAATTTACAATTGTATTACGAATAGGAATTGTATTACCGTATTTTACAATATTGCGCAAGCCATAATAGTATAGGAGTGTTTTGGGCGTGAATTTAAAACTGGAGATATTGTTTTTATTAATAGTATAGAATGCATTGCAGAGAAATATATATACTGTATTGTTACGATTAGTACTTTTAATCTACAATTGTATTACGAATAGGAACGTAGGAAAGAATATATATTTTATTAGGAATTCTATTTTAATTTACAATTGTATTACGAATAGGAATTGTATTACCGTATTTTACAATATTACGCAAACCATAATAGTATAGGAGTGTTTTGGACGTGAAGTTAAAACTGGAGATATTGTTTTTATTAATAGTATAGATTGCATTGCAGAGAAATATATATACTGTATTATTACGATTAGTAATTTTAATCTACAATTGTATTACGATAGGAACGTAGGAAAGAATTTATATTTTATTAGGAATTCTATTTTAATTTACAATTGTATTACGAATAGGAATTGTATTACCGTATTTTCCAATATTACGCAAACCATAATAGTATAGGAGTATTTTGGGCGGAAAGTTAGAATTGAGGATATTGTTTTTATTAATAGTATAGATAAGAAAGTCACGCATTTAAATTCAAGCATGCGCCCATCCAGATAGTGAATTTCAATAATGGGCCCGTTTAACTTCGAAGGGGACACTAGCTAGTGGTCACGGCAAATTATTGCATGGACGACGGTTCACACAGCTGTGTGATCAAAAATAAAAAGTACATTATTTTTGTACTGAAGGTACATTATTTTTGTATTGTAGGTACATTATTTGATAGTATATATCAAATAATGTACCTTCAGTACAAAAATAATGTACTCTAAAATAATGTACCTACAATACATAAATAATGTACCTTCAGTACAAAATAATAAAAACAATTGTGTGGACCATGGTTTATGCAATAATGATTGGGTGGTCACTTTGAATACCAGTTGTTATGCCATGTACTTGGGTCCATCTTGCAAGGTGGGTCTGAGTCTATATTTACAATTTCATAATTATATGTTCATAATTTCATAATTCCATGTTCACAGTTTTATAATTTCATGGTCACAATCTCATAATTTCATGTTCACAATTTCATAGCTCTGCGTTCACAATTTCATAACTCTATGTTCACAATTTTACAATTCTATGTTCACATTTTCATAACTTTATGTTCAACAGTATCAAAACTCTATGTTCAACAGTATAACACAATTTTTGAATCTATATAACAAAATTGTGAATATAGAGTTCAAAAGTTGTAAATATTGAGTAATGTAATTTTGTACATTGAGATCTAAAATTGTGAATATAGAGTTCTAAAATTGTGAACATAGAATTCTAAATTTATCAACATAGACCCGGGTACACCTTGCAAGGTGAACCCGGTCCATAGGATAATTTGCCTAGTATTTTTTGGTTTTTTTTTTAAATATACTAAATGGTCATTGCCATGCAAATATGCAATGGTCATCTGATTTTTTTTTTAATTTGTTTTTAAATTTTTTTAAATGAATATGAAATGTAATTTTTAAACTAATTCATAATTTTAATAATATATATTTTAATTGAAATTTTATAATTATCAATTAAATTAAAAATTTTCATGCTTAAATTAAGTATAAATAATTATAATTATAATTATAATTTTGAAATGATACTCCGTAATAAATAAAAAAAATTAATTAAAATATAGTTGATATAGATGGTATAATGGTCCATAAAAAAAAAACTTGGAATAAAACCTCAAACTATTTTTTGTATATATGTAGTTGTTATATTTTATGCTTATTGTATAGTGGTATTGATGAATGTAATTATTTATTCTTTTTCACCTCATATTTTATATATGTAGCTGAGGCAAATCACCAACGCATGCTTATTGGTATTGATGAATGTAATTATCTATTCTTTTTCACCTCCCACACGTGGGGAGGCAAATCACCAACGCTCCCACTGGGAATCAAACCTGTGACCTCTCAGATAGGAGAGCCACAGCTATACAGCTTGACCACAAGCTCTTTCGCATCAATATGTAAATTGTATAGTGAAACAGTCAGCCCAACCATATTGAGTATTGACCCAACAAAATTCTACCCTCTGTCGCTTTTTCTTATTAGTTCATCCTCCACCCTTTCATAATTCATTTATCGATAAATATAGGCTGAGAGATCTCATTATTTAAGCAGGCAAAAAACACCTAAAAATTCATAAGTGCTAGAGCTTGAACATCAAATAGCAACTGGCCTGTTAGTTGTTTGTCTAAGAATTCTCAAAAATCAACATGGAGTTGAAGCAGACCCAGATTCACAATTTATACCAAAATGTTAGGAGTATGAGTTCTGTGTATTCAAGGCAACCGTTCTGTGTATTCTAGGCAACCGTTCTGTGTATTCATGTTAGTAACACAGGTTGTGATGTGTTTGTGCATTCGAATGTTTAGGAGAATGAATTCTGTTTATTTTGTGTCAATATTCTGTGTATTCTATGAAGACATTCTGTGTATTCTAGGCAATCGTTCTGTGTATTCATGTTAGTAACACAGGTTGTGATGTGTTTGTGCATTCGAATGTTAGGATTATGAGTTTTGTGTATTTTGTATCAATATCCTGTGTATTCTAGGCAACCGTTTTATGTATTCTAGGCAACCGTTCTGTTTATTCTAGGCAACTGTTCTGTGTATTCTGTTAGTAACACAGATTGTGATGTGTTTGTGCATTCGAATGTTTAGGAGAATGAATTCTGTTTATTTTGTGTCAATATTCTGTGTATTCTATGAAGACATTCTGTGTATTCTAGGCAATCGTTCTGTGTATTCATGTTAGTAACACAGGTTGTGATGTGTTTGTGCATTCGAATGTTAGGATTATGAGTTTTGTGTATTTTGTATCAATATCTTGTGTATTCTAGGCAACCGTTCTGTGTATTCTAGGCAACTGTTCTGTGTATTCATGTTAGTAACACAGGTTGTGACGTGTTTATGCATTCGAATGTTAGGATGACGAGTTTTGTGCATTTTGTGTCAATATTCTGTGTATTCTAGGCAACTGTTTTATGTATTCTAAGCAACCGTTCTGTGTATTCGTGTTAGTAACACAAGTTGTGATGTGTTTGTGCATTCAAATGTTAGGAGGATGAGTTCTGTGTATTTTGTGTCAATATTCTGTGTATTATAGGCAACCGTTCTATGTATTCATGTTAGTAACACAGGTTGTGATGTGTTTGTGCATTCGAATGTTAGGATACACAGAATATAAGCCCAAGTATTATCTCTTATGTTCCATGGATTGATTCGTTGGATCCTCCTCCTTCAAAAGTTGAATAAAAGCAAAAGCATCTTTACCTTTCTTGATAATTATGTCAATCCCGACCTCTTTAGAGTGTTGTTTGTTCTTCTTTGTAGAGCGCTCCTTTGTCCTTAATTATCAAATCACTACAAGAAAAATCACAAGTCGCAACGGAAACATCGCGACGGAACGTAATCCGTTGTTGATTTGCGATGTTTTTTGCAACGGAACGTGTNTACACAGAATATAAGCCCAAGTATTATCTCTTATGTTCCATGGATTGATTCGTTGGATCCTCCTCCTTCAAAAGTTGAATAAAAGCAAAAGCATCTTTACCTTTCTTGATAATTATGTCAATCCCGACCTCTTTAGAGTGTTGTTTGTTCTTCTTTGTAGAGCGCTCCTTTGTCCTTAATTATCAAATCACTACAAGAAAAATCACAAGTCGCAACGGAAACATCGCGACGGAACGTAATCCGTTGTTGATTTGCGATGTTTTTTGCAACGGAACGTGTTCGTCATGATTTTGCGTCGGAAATCGTGACAGAATTCTGTTCCGTAGTGATTTTTGGCGCAAAGTGTGTAAAAATCCTTGAAAATTTTGGCGCCCAAATTTTGGTGATGGATTTTGCGATGGAATTAAGTTCTGTCACCGCAATGGCGACGGAAAAGGCAACGACCTATGGGTTCGTCGCGATTTTACGACATAATAGGCGACGAAAATAAATTCCATCGCGATATTTGGCGCAAAGTGAAAAATTTTCCCACATAATATTTGCACCAAGGAATTGACGACGGAGGCTGACGATGGAAATTGCGATGGGTATTTTTTTCGTCACAAAAGTATTTAAATTTTGAAGTAAAGTTTATTTTTACTACAAAATCATACGACAAAATGAATTTCGTCGCCAATATGTTGACATGTTGGCGACAGAAAATGCGGCGCCGTACATGTCTGTCGCTCTATGGTGATGGAATCAGCAGCGGAAATTAATTTTCTTGTGATGTTTGGCGCAAAGATAGATTTGACATTTGAGGTTGCGACGAAACTTGTGACAATTGTTCTATCAGTTACTAAAATATTTGATTTTTTAAGTAAAGTTTATTTTCGCTACAGAATGGGATGACGGAATCGATTCTATCGCAATATGTTAACATTGTAGCGATAAAAAATGCAAAGCCCCACATGTCTGTCGCACTATGGTAATAGAATCAGCAACGAAAATTAATTATCTTGCAATGTTTGGCACGAAGATAGATTTGATATTTGAGGTTGGCGACGGAACTTGCGACAATCGTTCTTTCAGTCACTAAAATATTTATTTTTTAAGTAAAATTTATTTTCGCTACACAATGGGACGACGAAATCAATTCTGTCCCCAATATGTCAACATATTGGCGACAAAAAATGCGACACCCAACATGTTCGTTGCGCTATAGCGATAGAATTGTCAATAAAAATTAATTTTGTTACGATTTTTTACACAAAGAAATTAAATGTTACTTCGTATTTCCTAAAATATAAATACTAAATTTATAAAATAAAAAAAAAAGAATGGTTTACAATAATATAAATATCTAAAATCTAAATTAAAAAAATTATAGGAGTGAACGAATGTTCCCATGATTTATGTATGTATTTTATGTTTATTGAGTTGTACCTTGTACATTATTGCACTACAAATTTTGTACTATCAATTTTATCAGACAAAATCATCTTACACCGTTAAACTTCCTTGAACATATATTAAATGTTACCATAATTATATTCAATCATTTACCATATCTAAAATATTTACTTTAATTAAAACCATAGTCTTAGAGTTGGACAACCTCAACTTTTACTGAAGCTTTCATGGAGCCTTGATTCATTACTCTTATACAGACTTTGTTAGAAATCATTGTAAGAGTATATTATTTCTTCTATTGAGAACGTGTTAGTTCGTCATGTTAGTTGATTAACGAATTAAATTGCTCATGTGTTAGCAAGAGCTTCAGGTTCTTATACTGGTTTGAGAAAGTGGGTCTCAATCCTGGCCTCTTAATTGTATTTCTAATATTATTTTCAGTTAATAGCGTTGCATTGTTCCTTTTCAAAAAAGAAAAAGAAGTAATTATACAATAATAATTACCTAAATTATCAGCTATACTTTTAATATAATATGAATTTCTTTAAAAAAAAAATTACTCCCTCTGTACCATTTTACCTGTCTTACTTTTCTTTTTAGTTTGTTTCAAAATGTTGTCCTCTTTCCGAAATTGAACATCTCCATCATTTTACTTTTCCCAATTTACCCTTATGACTTTTGCTTTCTTTATTGCTTTTATTTCCAAAGTGAAAAAAGTAAGGGGCATAATTGGAAAGTACATTACATTTACTTTAATTTCTTAAAAAGCATGCAAAAAGCAAATGAGACAACCAATTTGGGACGGAGGAAGTATATACTATTGTTTAAAGAAATATTTTATTATATAAGTAAAATTTTAATAGTAAGTGTTATTATTTGACATCTATTTTTATGCATGATACATATAAAAAATTAAAGAATTTACTTACCTCTAATATGTCAATTTGATTAACTTAGGGACGAAAATATTAAATAAAACAAACAATTAAAAAATTTAACGCTTTGACAGAAAACTTCCGCTAAAGACACTGTTCGCAACCCACCGCGTCGTTTGCAACCTACCTCTACCTGTCCTCCACAACCCATATTTGTCGCCCACAGCCAGCCTTCCACCAAATCCGTCTCTCGCCACTGTCTCCATCGCTTGGGCAATTTTTTTTTATGAATTATTATATTGTTGTTTAGACATGAATTTAATATTAAGTACAACATTAAGTTTTTTGAACTATAAAGTAGTATTACTTTTATATTACAATTGACAAATTATATTGTATTTTAATTTTAATAATGTTTTTTTATAAATATAATTGCATATTAAAATTTTAAATACTAACATTAGAATTTTAACAATATAATAATAATAATAATAATAATAATAATTACCAAAATATTAAAAAATATTGTAATTCTGTAGTAGAATCGTGGCGAAATGTAATTCTAGCGACATAATATTCGTCATCATTATGGCGATGAAATTTGTGATGGGAAGTTTTTTGTTGTCCAAAATGCGACAGAATTTTGTGACGGATGATAAAATTTGCATTAAAAAATTTAGCGACGGAATTGCAACGGCAATTATTTCCGTCGTTATATTTCACGACGGAAATAGGCGATGGAATATGAGTTTCGTGACGAAATATTTTCTCAAGCGATGGCGATGGAAGGAAACGTTTCTGTCGCCTAAATTGCGACGGGATCACGACGGATTGATTTCCGTCGCTTACATTACGACAGAAAATTTTGTCGCCTTTTCCGTCACCAACGCTCGCGATGGATTATTTTCGTCACGAAATGAAATACGACAAGCCTGGAGGCTACGGAATGAATTCCGTCACGAAAATGCAAAATTCCGTCGCAAAATGCAATTCACAACAGAATTTTGCGTTTTCGCGACAGAAAAATTCCGTCGCGAGTCACATATTTTCTTGTAGTGTATAGTTTATTCTTAGAGTTGAAGGTATTAAATATGGTCTAGGTTATTTTTATGCTTATAGTGCAAATTTTCTTGCCATACAAAGCACATTTTTGTGCCTACCAGTGCACTTTCTTATGGCTATACCAAATGGAATTGCATAGACATTGCGGTGCATAATTTTCAACCATATAGTGCAAGTTTTTGTGCCTAGTAGTGCACATTTTCTTAATTAACAATACAAGTTGCTCAGTCATAGAGTTAGGCTATTATCCATCTTATGGCTTGAGTTTATGCTCTGTAGTGCATGTTTTTGTGCTATACAGAGAAGAAATATGTCCCTAACAGTGCACATTCTTGTGGCTAATCAACTAAAAATGCACAAATCACACTATTTTTTCATAAATACTTGCAGTGCATAATTTTCAACCGTAGAGTGCAAATATTTGTGCCTAGTAGTGCACATTTTCTAAACTAACAGTGCATGTTGTTCAGTCGTACAGTTCAGGCTATCATCCATCTTTTAGGTTAGTTTTATGCTCGTATACTAATAATCTCATGTTTTGTTGGATGAAGAAACCAACCAGAAGTACGACATTCCTATGCTGTGCACAACTCAATACTCGCAATTCCCTACAGAAATCAGTATCAACTTGAGAACCTAGAAACTTGAGTTGTTTTATAGCAACCACCAATCCATCCCTCAGAATCCCGATCGCTAATCATACTCGATCGTTCGTCGACTTCACTTTGTGTTTTTCGCTAGACAATTTTACCCCGATCGGTAATCGTATTACAGTTATTTGTAATGCGCTAATTTTGATTTTAATGGCTGAGATCATTTACCAAAATTAAATCCAATGGTCTATAATTCATCATATTTCTCACCTAAGGGATTAATTTCACAGAATCCTTTATCTATACATACATATATATATATATATATATATATATATATATATATATATATATAGATACACACTATTATTTTAAAAAAATATTAATATTATAAATGAGCAGCAACATAATGCATTTGTAATATTAATAATTTTTTTAACTAATAGTGTGTACCTATATATATATATATATATATATATATAGATACACACTATTATTTTAAAAAAATATTAATATTATAAATGAGCAGCAACATAATGCATTTGTAATATTAATAATTTTTTTAACTAATAGTGTGTACCTATATATATATATATATATATATATATAGATACACACTATTATTTTAAAAAAATATTAATATTATAAATGAGCAGCAACATAATGCATTTGTAATATTAATAATTTTTTTAACTAATAGTGTGTACCTATATATATATATATATATATATATATAGATACACACTATTATTTTAAAAAAATATTAATATTATAAATGAGCAGCAACATAATGCATTTGTAATATTAATAATTTTTTTAACTAATAGTGTGTACCTATATATATATATATATATATATATATAGATACACACTATTATTTTAAAAAAATATTAATATTATAAATGAGCAGCAACATAATGCATTTGTAATATTAATAATTTTTTTAACTAATAGTGTGTACCTATATATATATATATATATATATATATAGATACACACTATTATTTTAAAAAAATATTAATATTATAAATGAGCAGCAACATAATGCATTTGTAATATTAATAATTTTTTTAACTAATAGTGTGTACCTATATATATATATATATATATATATATATATATATATATATATATATATATATATATATATATATATATATATATATATATATATATATATAGGTACACACTATTATTTAAAAAAATTATTAATATTATAAATGAGCAGCAACATAATGCATTTGTAGTTGAATTGAGACATGATTTTTGGATATCAATCTGTGAAAATTGTTGAATAGAGATAATTGAAATTAAGTACTATGTATATCCATGTATAAATATGCATTTATAAGGGATATATCTCTAATTAGAAGAAGACTTTTGTTCATTTTCAAAGACAAAAAAGTTGTAATACAACGTTGAGTACCCTTAAAATTACAGTGGAATATATTCATCACAATGAATGAAACTTCGACAACTCAAAATAAAAAAAAAATGCATTATATCTATTTCAAAATGATTTACTAATTTTGTTTAAACTTTAAATATTGGGTACAAGTCTTTGCGCAAAGCGCGTAGAAAAAACTAGTATATATATATATATATATATATATATATATATTAAAGATCAAATGAGAACTCTTCCCCACATGAGAACTGTGGACTAATCTGAGCCCTTGTCTTGGGTTCGTTTACGGGCTGTGATTTTTCATATTTGTTGGATTATTTATTTAAATGTATTTATGGAGGGGTGGATTATTAATTTTTTTGTGCATTTGGAATCCTAGTATTTTTATAATTGGATGTTATGCATGATTTTATGAGATATATTTTTTGTAAGACTGGGTTCTTTCTATAGCTTTGTAATCAATAAAGGTTTCGTCATTTTTTCATTTGTTTGTTCCGATGGAGTCACCGACTATAGGTACATTCGCCATTTTTTTTTATGTTTTGTCCAAGTATAGTATTGCATAATATATTTTATGGATAGTAAGGTGGCAGTGTAACAAATGAGAATCAGTACGTGTGCGCATGTATTATTCTTGGCTTTAAAAACCTGAAATCCAACTCAAATAAAGAACAACAAATGATAGATAGAGATGGTAATGTGTCCCGTCCCCGACGGGGATCCCCGATCCCCGCCTCGACGAGGACAGGAATGAGAAAGTTTTTCGGGGAACGGGGACGGGGACGGGGATACCCCTCCCCGCCCCGCCCCGTCACCGAATAATATATATATATATATATATATATATATATATATATATATATATATATATAGTAATTAATATAATGCCAGTGTAATATAAACTAAGTAATATAATGCCAATGTTTATGTAAAGTACTGTAATGCCACCTACGCCAATACAGTACATTACATAAACTATAGTAATGAGAAGCGTGGTGGCAATCCGCACCCTGATAGCCTTCTTCGGGGATTTGGGGAGACAATTGATGATTGTAGATTGACACAGCTACCTATGTAGGGTTACCGTTTTACTTGGGAGAGGGGAAAAGGGACATCGAATTGGTTGGAGGAGAGGTTAGATAAAGTGCTTGCAGGAGATGATTGATGCAATTTCCTCCCACATGCAACAGTTACCAATCTTCTCACTCGTTCTTCAGATCACTCAGCTCTTTTCTTGAGTATTAAAGATATTCAGGGGAGGCACAGAAGGTTGAAGCGGAATTTTAAGTTCGAGATGGCATGGTTATTGGATGAGGGGTGCAGGAGGCATGTAGAGGATGTGTGGCAGGAGGCTAGAGGTGATGGTTTACTCCATTGTCTCCATCGCTGTGGTGATAGGCTGCTACGGTGTGGTGGTGATAGTTTCCATCGCTTTGGTGAAAAAATGTCTATTCTACGTCGCGAGCAGTTATGCCTACGTGACCGTAGGGACCCCGTATCCCTTTCGGAGTTCCATCGGTTAGAGGCAGAGCTTTGTCGGCTGGAGGCTCAAGAGGATGCTTTCTGGAAGCAGAGGGCTAAGCAACTCTGGCTGAAGGGAGCTGATGCCAACACTAAATTCTTTCACAGGTATGCTTCTGCCCGTAAAAAGAAGAATTTCTTATCTAGATTAAAGAATGAGTCTGGTGAGTGGGTGGAGGATGATGGATTAAAGTCTGTGGTTTTACAATATTTTGATGCTATTTGATTGCAGCATATTTTCATAACAATTCAAATACCCGGGGTATCGATCCACAGGGAAGCGGGGCGCATCGAGCACTAGTTACTAACATACTCATGTGAAGCTAATCCTAACGAAAATGATGTTTGAACGATTGCAAATATCAAAATAAACGAGAATAAAAAGGGCTAGTTGATGAAAACAAATAGAGAGAAAGATGGGATTTCCGGGTTTAGGTGTTTAGTCTCCTAATGCCAAACTAAGGTGAGATATCAAATATGGGCAAGACAAGTGTTCAAGATGCACTCATAAGAGGAATTATTCCCGTAATTCCTACAAGATAAGGGATAGAACAAGCATCGTAAACAACTATACTAAACACTCTTTTCCAAGAGGTGAAAGCAAGATGCAAATGTGGGTGCCCTAGTTCACATCCTAACTCCCATCAAGATACAAAATAAGCAAATGAAGCAAGCAATTAGATCCTTAATCACAAGCATCATCAACATTAAACACAAATGCATAACAAGTCATAAACCCAAATGTAGATATAACATTGAAATATAAAGAACAAAGACAAAGGATTCATCAACACCTTTCACCCAAAAATCCCAAAATACTTTAGCCAATCATGGCTATGATAGAAAATTAAAGCTCAATGTTAAAGAGGAGTTTACAAAGACTAGAAAGTAAAGGAAAGGGAAAGAAATTCTCCCAAATGTAGCTTCCCAAGCTTTCCTTCTTCCTCCCAAAGCCTTGATATCTCCTTGAGATGACTATCTTCTTCTCCAAGAATAGTGGATCCCTCCTTCACTCCATGGAAGAGACAACACCTTGCTCTCACTCCTTTTTGCCTCCCAAAAACGCAGCCTAGCTCTAGGGTTCTTGGAAAATGAGCTTTATATAGTGAGAGCCAAAATAGGGGCAAAATAGGCAATTCCGCGCAGCAAATAATTCTCAGTCACAGGACTCTCGACGCGTCGAGCCTGGATGAATTTTCGGAAAAAAGCTACGGCAAGGACTCGACGCGTCGAGCCTGGAGATTGGCTCAACTCTTCACGCCTTGGAGTATTTTGTCGCGACGGGCGGGATTCCGGACGCGTCCAGCTCTAAAATCAGTATTCTTCACTCGTTTTGGCCCCAATCATGCCTTCGAATGTTCATTTGCTTTGCGTTTTATCTAAAATGGTTTCAAAACACTAACAAACGCCATAAAACACTCAAATCAAGAATGAAACCATATCTAATTAAGAAAGCAGGGAAACATGACTTGAAGAAGGCAAATTAATACATTTAAGCTCCAAAGTTGATCCAAAATACTTAGAAAATAAGCACAAATGAGATCATATCAAACTCCCCCACACTTGAGTCTTTGCTTGTCCTCAAGCAAACAAAAGGGTAAATTCAAGTCAAGCACACAAGTCGCGCATACCTCTCTTGCAACAACCAAACATCCACAAACCAACTTGTTACACGTCAACATGCTTCAAGAATCATCTCTGATTCACACACAAGATCCATTCGCAGGCCAATATCCAAGCACCAAAATTATTTATAGTGAGAAATCTAGTGTGCACACATACTCAGTTAGGGTTATGCAAAACTTGGCATTAGAAATAGATCCCAAAGGCTTGCCTTTCGTACTCCTCCTAGTATAGACCTAAAGTTTCATGCAAAGATCAAATAGGTCTTTTATTAGCTTGTAACGGGGCTAAGGGTTTAGGCTAACAAAGAAGGGGTATGGAAAACTTAACAAAAGAGAGAGAATGTCACAAATATCTAGCTTATAAAATCCTAGAAGAGATGAGAAAGAATTAACCTAAGGAGCCAAATGTGACTTTAATAATCAAAGCAACATTCTAGTAAAGTGGGGGTCGAATACAAACTTTCAAAGCTATTTACAACCTTCAAACTTTTCAAACTTTTATTCTTCAATACTTTTCTTTTTGATTTTTCTCAAGAATAAGCAACAACTTTTCAAAGTATCAACTTTTGGACTTTGATTTTGGATTTTCTGATTTATATATATATATATATATATATTTTCAAGTATAGAAGCAAACTTTATTCGAATGCTAGCAAACTACCCAAGTAGTAAATGACTATACACAAAAGATCAAAACCCCCACACTTAGACATTTCAAAGTATATGTTGCTTTCAAACTTCAAGCTCCAAAGAAATCTCTTCTAAGAATAACAAAGATAAATGTTAAATTCTCTCTAGGGTGAAGGGAGTATATTTGGTTAAAGGCTAAGGGTTTAATGATGAGGGTTAGACAAGAAAAATATTAACGAAGAGGGGTTAAGTGCTTAGCACTTATTAAACAAAGAAACACAAGGGATAAAAACATATGATAAGGGTAGGTTTAAAGGCTAAAGGTTAACAAAAAAAGGCCTAAATCATTTCTAAACATGCAAACAATTAGACTACATTTTGGAGGAGTAACGAGGCAAGTTCCATAAAGCCAACTAATGAGGCAATGCCGGAATTTCGCATAAACTTTCACTAACGAAGCACAAACCACTAGATTAGGAATTATTTCATTTATTAGATGGTTAACAAGGACATTGGCAAGAGAATAGTTCAATCATATGCTTCACTTTGATTTCATCAATTGGCACATTGGAATGCAACAAGTTCAAACAATCAATCCACAAACCGACAAGAGAGAATAATTGCAACTAGATGTCATGACAAGAAATTTATCAACAAGAAGCACATGAGTCATCCAAGCAAAACATGACATATTTACTAAAAATCAAGTGGGGAAGCTAGCAAGATCATGAGCATATTTTTCAGTAAAGAAGCACAAATTTTCATTTCAAAGAAACCCGAAAAGCAAGACAAAGAAGCAAGAGTTCAAATTCGATTCAGGAGAAGTTTTAAAAAGCAAAATAAAAGCAAAATAAAACTAAATAATAAAAACAAGGCTGGAAATATAAAGAGGGAAAATCAATTCAACCTCTTCCCCCCACACTTAAAGAGTTACATTGTCCCAATGTAACAAAATAAATCGGGGGAAAGGAATTGAAGGGCATCCCTTGACCTTCTATTGGTGATCACCTTCGGGTGGTGGTGGCGGTGGGAACTGAGCAGAGTAGTACGTAGGGATGAACTGGGGGTCTTGAAGCCATGGAGGTGGTGGTGGGAACTGAGGGGTAAAGCCTTGAGCTGCTAGATTATGTTGATGTGCAGATGTACCAACAAACCAATTGATGTCATTGCTCCTCCTCATGTAACCCTCATGTCTCGTCATGAATTCCTCCTGCCGTGTCTCCTGTCTGGCAAAAAATTGCTCCATGTTGTATTGAGGAGGGAATTGATCCGGTGCGTGTGCGGCAGGTGGAGGAATATTTGTCGGGTCCTCCATTGCCTCATCATTAGCTTGTTCTTCATTTTCCTCATCATCAGGGTCATTGACGGGCATTTGTCCATGCCCATATCGACTTTGAATATACTGCTGAGAGAGAAAACACTGAGGATGGACCTTGATTTCCAGGTGAGGATCCATTGGCACTCCCGCAAGACGGCAAAGCTCTGTAATAAGGAACGGGTGGCCTAAAGGGCAACGTGATTTTTTATCCGAGGATGCAATATCACGTATGCTACGATTAATAAGAGCTCCTACGTCAATTGTTTGACGCTCCTTAATACAATAGGCCAAAAGGACCTGGTCTCTACGAACGCTTCCCCTATGAAAATGGGGGATGAGCTTTGCCTTGATGAAGTCCAGGATGCCACGGTCTTGCGGGGTAAAGTACGCATAGTTTATGTGAGCTATCATCTCACTTCGGACGTTCCATTCTGCATCACGGTGGAAGGTTCTGGCAATTTCATTTAATGCTCCAACTGTAATCCTGCCAGGCATCAACTCATTGTGATAATAATCTTCTCCATTGTAGCTTCTCGTACCGTAGTACGCGTTGATCGCCCGTGGAGAAAAATTCACTTCCACACCTCTTACTATGCATACATTATTGCGTGCTCCATCTTTGGCATTAGCATAGAATTCACAGACCACCGCAGCAAAGGCCACACCCGGTTGAGCCAATAATAAAGGACCCCAATTCCACATTTCTGGGAAAACATATTCTAACCCCCTTTCTTTCTTAAAATCTCGCGTAGAGATCCAAGTCTGGAATCTTTCCAAAGCTCCTAGGGTATTGAAAATTTCAGCTTGTGCCCCTTGTGGTTGTTCTTGAGGTTGTCAGGATGATTCACCCCTATTCCTCTTGGGATTTCTAGTTTTTGGTGCCATTTTGAGAAGCTACAAATCAAAACCAAAACTCATTACTTGCAAAAGTTCAAAGAATTATGAATTGAAAAGCAAAATGCAAGCAAATAACTCAAAGACTTCAAAAATTCTCATTTAGGCATTTTGTCAAACACTTCATACGCATCAATTAAAGCATGAGAGTTTGAATTAATTAGAATGACAATCCATCCCATTTTTGTTCAACAAAGGATACCACCAACAAGACAATACACCAAAAGCAAAAGCAAGTTAAATTAACACTAATAATGCAAGAAAACTATGGGCATTTAACAAGTGAATACATAAGCAAATAAAGAGTGTAAATCAATGTTCATCATTTAAAATTCAAGTAAAGAGTATTATGAACATGTAAGAGCAACATATAAAGCAAAATCAATCAAAGAAACACTAACCCAAAGCAATTTAATCCAAGAAATTCGAAAGTTAGGCAAAATTCGTGGGTTAGGTTTCATGCCCAAAAACTATGAAATTAAGAACAAAACTAAGAGAAATTGATGGAGAAAAATGAATAAGGATGTTACCTTGATGCTTTAGGAAGAGTTTGGAGTGAAAATAAGTGAATTTTGAGACCAAATGATGAAGAAATGGTGAAGAACGCGTGTGGAAATGCTGTTGTTCGAAAAATTGAGTATGAAAATAATTTGGGAAAAGTGGGTTTAAAAGCTCGGTCAAGGTTTGACCACGGGGGCTCGACGCGTCGAAGCAGGGGCTCGACGCGTCGAGCCTCCCAGATTTTTCGTAAAAATCATTCAGCGGGATCTCGACGCGTCGAGACCAACGGGAAATTCTAAACAATGTTACGGCCGAACGTCGACACGTCGAGGGTCACCCTCGACGCGTCGAAACAGATCAGAAAGCAATTTCAAAAATTTTCAACTATAAAACACCTAGCTATCAACCAACACCGAAAACAACACTCAAAGATCAAAAATTCAACTCCAAAATTATATCAACATAAGAAATTAAGCTCAAAATTTTCGAAAACATCATGTAATTTCACATTAAAGCAATTAACACCCAATTTCATATTCAATTCCCATCATGCAAAATAAACTATCAAAACTTAAAATGCAAGAAATTAAAAGGACATGGGTTGCCTCCCAAGAAGCGCTTGTTTAAGGTCATAAGCTCGACCCCTTTTTCAAAGTTCATCCGGGTTGATCCGTAAGGCTACCTCCATCACTAGCCTCAGTGAAGTTCCTAACACAAGCTTTGCATCCCAAAAGGCATCCTTTGTCGACTTTCTCCACATGTGTAAAATTAGCATTTCCATCACGAGTCTTGCAACACATCACATCGGCCCTATAACATTTTTCAATAATCAATAACACAAGAATTGGGATCTTCAAGGACATTGAATGCCACTTTCTCTTCTCCAAAATCAAAGATCATTGATCCTTTCCGTGCATCAATTATTGCTCCCGCTGTGGCCAAGAAAGGTCTCCCCAATATGATTGGAGTGTATGGGTCTTCTCGAATATCCATTACCACGAAGTCACAAGGCACAAAATACTTGTCAACACAAACGGGAACATCCTCAAGAATTCCAATAGGATTTTTGGTTGACCGATCGGCAAATTGAAGTGTGAATTCGATCGGTCGTAGCTCTCCCAAATTGAGCTTCTTGCAAAGAGATAAAGGCATTAAATTAACACTCGCTCCTAAGTCACAAAGTGATCTTTTGATTGTGGAGCCACCAATAACACATGGAATTGTAAATCTTCCCAGATCTCTATGCTTTGTTGAAAACCTTCTCTCTTCACGTGTTAAGGCCCGGTACTCTTGTGTCATTGCAATCAATTCTTGATCTCCAAACTTTCTCTTTTTAGATAGAATCTCTCTTAAAAACTTCCCATAAGAAGGTGTTTGGGTGAGCAAATCGAGCAACGGGATAGAGACTTTCAAATTTTCAACAATATCCAAGAATTTTTTCCATCTACTATCTTTGGCTTGCCTTTGGAATTTTTGAGGGAATGGAAGTGGTGGCACATACTTTCTATCGGGCTTTTCTTTTTCATCTTTTTCATGACTTTGAGGGCTCGCATTCAAAACGGGATGGTTAGCTTCTTCTTCTTCAAGTTTCTCTTCAATCTGAACATCAATGATTTTACTCGGCCTTGGTTTGTCAACCGGAAGAGGTGGTTCTTCAAGTTTCTTGCCACTTCTTGTTACAATAGCATTGACATGCTCTCTTGGATTCTCGGGACAAGCGGGCAACTTCCCGGTGACTTTGGTGCTAGAAGTAGAAGCTTGATTTGCAATTTGTCTTTCTAGCATCTTGTTGTGAGCACTCAATTGATCTAGCCTTTCGGATATTTGTTTGTATCTCTCCTCACTTTGTAATTGAGATTTAAGCATCATTTGCATCATTGCTTCCCAATTTGGTGGAGGTGGAGCTTCCAAAGTAGGTAGTGGTGGACTTGGTGGAATAGTCGGAGCTTGGGGTTGAAATCCTTGAGTTGGCCTAAATGGTTGTGTTTGACCCCCTCTAAAATTTTGTTGACCTTGGAATCCCGGCGGTGAGTTTCTATTGCCATAACTTTGGGGATTCGCCGCCCCATTCGGGTTACTCCATGAGAAACCGGGATGGTTTCTTGGTGCATTAGGATTGTAGGCCCCTTGCGGTTGGAATGATTGTTGTTGCCTTCCATATCCTACCAAATCAACATGCTCCATAGAAGATTGAGAACTCGTATCATCATTAAAGCATTCACCGAAGTTGTGCCCCCCACCGCAAAGATCACAAATCAACACTTGTCTTGAGGGAGAAGAAGGAGTAGAAACATAGCTCATATTTCGATTTTGAAGAGTGATTTGAGCTAGCTTTTGCACCATTGTTGCAACATTGTCCACTTTAGCCGATAAAGCGGATATTTGCTCCACTTCATGAATACCTCCTCCCAATCTTTGTGAAGATCTATCGGAGTACCAAGTAGAACCGTTCATTGCAATTTTTTCTAATAACTCCTCCGCTTGAATGGGCTCCAAAACCGTGAATGAACCTCCCGAAGATGCATCTACCAAAGTTCTTGAAGTGTCAAATAATCCCTCATAGAACGCCATCATTAGATCCCAACTTTGTATACCATGGTGTGGGCATTGTCTTCTTAAATCTTTGAATCTTTCCCACGACTCGGCTAAGGACTCATTCGGCAATTGCTTGAAGTTTTGGATTGCTCTTCTCATCCTTTGAGTCTTTGAGATTGGATAGAACTTTTTCAAGAATTCCCGGTGAAGTTGATCCCAACTATCAAAATAATTAGCCGGAAAGGAAATGAGCCAACCGTGAGCTTTGTCCCTCACTGAAAATGGAAAGAGTCAGAGTTTGATAGCTTCGGTAGGAACTCCGTTCATCTTAAAAGTGCTACAAATCCGGTGGAATTTTGTAATATGAGCATTTGGATCTTCCATGGGTGATCCTCCGAATTGATCCGATGCAACCATTTGTATTATAGCTGGTTTGATTTCGAAATTGTTGGCCTCAACACTCGGAATATTGATGCTATCACGTTCTTCCAAATCGGGTGCAATATAATCGGACATAGCTCTCCTCACCGGTGGAGGTTGATTAACTCCATTTTCATCATCGTTTCCATTTCCAATGCCGTTTCCATCTCCATTAAGAATTAAATTGATATTTCCTTGCACTTGTGCCATCCTTCGTTGCTTTCTAAGGTACTTTGCTCTCTTTTCAATCTCAAGGTCCAAAGGCAATAATCCTTCTTTCCCCAATGATCGTGTTTGCATGCAACAAGTACCTAAAACAAAAGATCACAACTAAACAAAGAAAATTTGTTATGGGTAAGTAAAAACAAAGAAAAATAATGGATTAGACTCTTAGAATAAAACTTTCATTAATGTCAATACTTAAACGCCACTTCCCCGGCAACGGCGCCAATTTTATTGCAGCATATTTTCATAACAATTCAAATACCCGGAGTATTCCGGGGTATCGATCCACAGGGAAGCGGGGCGCATCGAGCACTAGTTACTAACATACTCATGTGAAGCTAATCCTAACGAAAATGATGTTTGAACGATTGCAAATATCAAAATAAACGAGAATAAAAAGGGCTAGTTGATGAAAACAAATAGAGAGAGAGATGGGATTTCCGGGTTTAGGTGTTTAGTCTCCTAATGCCAAACTAAGGTGAGATATCAAATATGGGCAAGACAAGTGTTCAAGATGCACTCATAAGAGGAATTATTCCCGTAATTCCTACAAGATAAGGAATAGAACAAGCATCATAAACAACTATACTAAACACTCTTTTCCAAGAGGTGAAAGCAAGATGCAAATGTGGGTGCCCTAGTTCATATCCTGACTCCCATCAAGATACAAAATAAGCAAATGAAGCAAGCAATTGGATCCTTAATCACAAGCATCATCAACATTAAACACAAATGCATAACAAGTCATAAACCCAAATGTAGATATAACATTGAAATATAAAGAACAGAGGCAAAGGATTCATCAACACCTTTCACCCAAAAATCCCAAAATACTTTAGCCAATCATGGCTATGATAGAAAATTAAAGCTCAATGTTAAAGAGGAGTTTACAAAGACTAAAAAGTAAAGGAAAGGGAAAGAAATTATCCCAAATGTAGCTTCCCAAGCTTTCCTTCTTCCTCCCAAAGCCTTGATATCTCCTTGAGATGACTATCTTCTTCTCCAAGAATGGTGGATCCCTCCTTCACTCCATGGAAGAGACAACACCTTGCTCTCACTCCTTTTTGCCTCCCAAAAACGCAGCCTAGCTCTAGGGTTCTTGGAAAATGAGCTTTATATAGTGGGAGCCAAAATAGGGGCAAAATAGGCAATTTCGCGCAACAAATAATTCTCTGTCACAGGACTCTCGATGCGTCGAGCCTGGATGAATTTCCGGAAAAAAGCTATGGCAAGGACTCGACGCGTCGAGCCTGGAGATTGGCTCAACTCTTCACGCCTTGGAGTATTTTGTCGCGACGGGCGGGATTCCGGACGCGTCCAGCTCTAAAATCAGTATTCTTCACTCGTTTTAGCCCCAATCATGCCTTCGAATGTTCCTTTGCTTTGCGTTTTATCTAAAATGGTTTCAAAACACTAACAAACGCCATAAAACACTCAAATCCAGAATGAAACCATATCTAATTAAGAAAACAAGGAAACATGACTTGAAGAAGGCAAATTAATACATTTAAGCTCCAAAGTTGATCCCAAATACTTAGAAAAATAAGCACAAATGAGATCATATCACTATTTTTACTTCTAATAATTCCGCATCTATGGAGTCTTTTGCTGCATCTGTAACCCCACGTGTCACCCAGTGTCAAAATGACTCTCTTCTTAGGCCGTTTGAGACAGATGAGGTAAAGGCTGCGCTGTTTTCAATGTTCCCTGACAAAGCCCCTGGCCCGGATGGGATGAACCCGGGTTTTTTTCAACATTTTTGGGATTTAGTTGGCGGGGATGTTTCATCTTTTGCCATTAATTGTCTCAATAGTTGTGCTTTCCTAGATGGTCTTAATGATACGAATGTTGTGTTAATCCCCAAGAAGAGTCACCCGGAGGTTGTGTCTGATCTTCGCCCCATTGCCCTGTGTAATGTGGTTTATAAGATCATGGCAAAGATGATTCCGAACAGGATGAAACCCATGTTGGATGAGGTCATCTTTGAATCTCAGAGTGCATTTATTCCTGACAGACTACTCACTAACAGCATTTTAATTGCTGCGGAGGTTGGTCACTTTTTAAATAGGAAGCAGAATAGAATGGTTGGGTGGGCTGCACTTAAATTGGATATGGCTAAGGCTTATGACCGAATGGAGTGGCCTTTTCTGCGAGGGATGCTACTAGCTTTAGGCTTTGCGGAGGCCTGGGTGAATTTGATTATGCTTTGTGTTACTACAGTTTCTTATAGCTTTCTAGTTAATGGAGAGCATGCTGGTCAGATTATACCATCCCGGGGCATCAGACAGGGAGACCCTTTATCCCCCTATTTATTTATTATCTGTGCAGAAGGGCTGTCTCTGTTACTGTAGCAGGCTGAGCGTCGAGGTGATTTCCATGGTTGTAGGGTGGCTAGGGGAGCACCAACAGTGTCTCATCTGTTTTTTGCGGATGACAGCCTCCTGTTTTTCAAAGCTAATGTTCATGAGGCCGGAGTTATTAAACAGTGTCTAAGTGACTATGAGGCTATGTCTGGACAGGCTGTTAATTTTGGTAAATCAAGTGTGTGCTTCAGTAGAAATACATCCATGGCTGATAGGGAGGAGGTGGTGGCTATTTTAGGGGTCTCTCAGGCTCCTAATTTTGGTAAGTATTTGGGTTTGCCATCTTTTGTTGGGAGGAATAAGAGGGTTGTATTCTCATATATTGAAGATAAAATTAAACAGAGGTTTAGTTCGTGGAATAAGCGCTTTATTTCTCGGGCTGGAAAGGAAGTGTTATTGAAAAGTGTGGCACAGTCTATGCCAACCTTTTCAAAGAGTGTCTTTCTGCTACCGCAGTCGGTTTGTTAGTCAATTGAAACGGCTATGAACAGGTATTGGTGGGGTTCTAGGGAAGACAGGAGTATTCATTGGATGGCATGGGACCGCTTATGTGTTCCTAAGAAATATGGGGGTTTGGTTTCAAGGATCTGAGGGCGTTTAATTTGGCAATGTTAGGTAAACAAACCTGGCGTTTTCTAATTAACCCCCAATCTTTGGTTGCAAGGATCTATAAAGCCAGATATTATCCTAAATCTACTTTTGTTGATGCAACCATAAGGGGGTTGCCCAAGCTTTTGTTGGCGTAGCATTATGGCTGCTCATGAGTTAATTTGTTCTGGGGTAAGACGGAGAATTGGGAATGGAGACACGACACTGATATGGGGTCATCCTTGGCTCCCTGATGATCCAAGCCCAATGGTTCAGACTCACATGCCTCCAGGGTTAAATGGTTCTTTGGTTTCTGGATTGGTTGACCCAGCTACTAATACATGGGATCAATCTATATTACAGGACATTTTTCAGCCCCAAGATGTGGAACGTATTTTGAGCATCCCTATTAGCCCCGAGTATGAGGACTCTTGGTATTGGCATGGCAACCCAAGAGGTTGTTATACTGTGAAGGATGGTTATAGGCGCATGTGTGATGAATTTAGCGACCGTTTAGGCGCTTTTGATAAGTGGTTGGCTGTCTGGAAAATTAAATCCCCTCCCAAATGGAAAACATTTTTTATGGAGAGCCCTAAACAATGTCCTACCCACTACTACCAACTTGATTTTAAAGAGAGTAGATGTGCAACCAACATGCCCAATGTGTGGGTTGGTCAATGAGAATGTTATGCACTCCCTTGTCATGTGTGACTACTCTAAATTGGTTTGGCATGAAGCTGCTATTACCATGCCATCTTTGCAGGAAAATGATTTTGCTATGTAGTTCCCTAACCTTATGACTATGCTTACGATGGAGGATCTTCTTGTTGCAGTAGCTGTCATTTACTACATATGGATAGCACGGAACTCTGCAGTATGGAAGGGCTGCTTGCCGCGTCCAATTACCGTTTCGCGGAGGGCGGAGGCGGCGCTACAAGCATGGAAGCAGGTGCATCATGTAAACCGAGCACAGCAGCCTACGCCACAGGTCGACACTCATTCGAACACAAAGCAGGTTACCGGTGCTAGTCAATCACAGAATGGCGATTGGTGCTGTTATTTCGACGCAGGTTATGTGCATGCTACACGGATGTCCACTGCTGGTGCGGTTCTCTACATGCCGGGCGGTGCGTATGCAGCAGCGTTCAATGGCCGAACCCAAGGTTGTCTCTCACCTTTGATGGCAGAATCCATGGCGTGCAAGGAGGTTCTTTCGTGGCTTCGAGAGCGGAGTGTTGATCGGGTGAAGCTTTACACTGACTGCGCAAATCTCCAGGTGCTGCTATCATCTTCGCACTCCAATCTTTATTCGTATATTGCATTCTCCATTCAAGCCTCAAAAACTATTATGTCATCTTTTATTCATTGTTCAGTACATTTAATTCCTAGGTCTGCTAACCTAGGGGCACACTCTCTTGCTACTTTGGCCTTTTCTCAGGCTGGTTTTTTGTTTTGGGATAATGTCTCGCCTGATACTATTGCTGGTTTGATTTAATATAATTATTTGGTTGTTTTCAACAAAAAAAAAGTAATGCCGTAGTGTTACAGTGGCATTATATTACTTAGTGTATGTATATATATATATATATATATATATATATATATATATATATATATATATATATATATATATATATATTTAGAATAAAGATAACTTTTTAATTTTTTAAATTGAAAATTATACTAATTTAATATTTTAACTAAAAATTAATCGGGATCCCCGTCCTTGCCTAATTCCTTGCGGGGAAGAGGATGGGAACTATTTTTAATTCCCCGTCGGGGTTTGGGACGGGGACGGGGACGGGGTCAGGGTTTCGGGGACGGGGACGGGGAGTATACTCTTCGGCCCCCACCTCGTCCCGTTGCCATCCCTAGTGATGAATACCCCGGATAGGGTACCTAGTCAGGAGTATATCCCGGTACTAGGAGCTGGCAGCTCGACCACCCTAATCGATTGGCAGGCACGGTCCGACAGTCTGGTTACCCACCTAGAGTTGGCGGTCGGGTTGTGGCGCCTGACCAAGTGCTGCACTTAGAGGCGATTAAAAGAGATCTTTCAGATATCCCCCCCTCCCCCCACCCAGATTTTGCGCGAGATTTCCTTTTTCAACATTAGGAAAGAAGTGTGGCAGTTTGGGAGGCTTTCCTAAGTCCAAATTTGGTAATTTTTCTTCGCTCTTTTCTAAGGCATGTAAATCTTCTATAAATACCTCTGGGGCACATTGAAATGGGTTCTAAATTAAATTCACTTGCAATTATTCTGTCAAATTCCCCCCCTTATTTTTCCTTTTGAATTATTTTGCAGTTGTGTTGGCCCACCTTATAACTACCCCATAGCTGTAAAACCAATAAAAAGGAAAAAAAAAAAGAAAGTTCCAGCATATTAAAAAACCAGACACGGAACACATTATAAAATAAATTTAAAAAAGAAAACAAAACTGTTAATAAAATTGCTAAAAAGAAAAATATTTGTAAAACTCCCTAAGTTGTAACAAGTCCTTGTGACAATTTTGTTAGTTCAGCAGATAGTTCAAAAAACAAGTTATTTTATGATGTATTAGGATTCCTATAGTTCAGCAGAAGGATCAGAAAGCTTTAAGGACAAATTGCTGAACGAAACACTGGACCAAGACAAGGAGGACAAGAAGAGGAATCAGAATCAGTTACGAAGACTGGACCAAGACAAGGAAGACAAGAAGAGGAATCAGAATCAGTTACGAAGACTTAAAACTTAACCGAGTCTGGGCAAGATATATATATGAGGAAAATTTCCAGTGATCGACGATGATCGGTGAGAATACAAAAGATCTGAACGTGAAAGCTTCCTCATATGTGATAACGAGATATCTTGACAAAGCTTACCTTTGATTCAAGATGCAATATTCTTCATAAAGTCTTGGGCAAGCAATCACTCTGAAAGCCAGTTGCGCTACGATTGAGGGGGAGCCTCAATTCAAAAAGATCGGGAGATCAAGTATTCTTCAACTCTTCAAGGCTGAACTCTAGAATGGTGATAATGAAGATCTCTAGAGTTGCCGCGTGATTCTCTACTGTAAACTTGTGATACATTTTCAGAGTTGATCAATGAAGAGTTGGGTAATCAGAGTGATGCCCCCCAGATGTAGGAATTGAGATTCCGAACTAGGTTACCAATTCTTGGTGTTCTTGCTGCTTTATTATTCATTTACATATTATCTGCTTAATACTCCTTGTTCTACTCTTTGCACTAGATCAGTAAATAGTTAAAGGTCATCTAACAAATCTAGTAATTGGATTTAATAGTTAGAAGACTCTTTTACAATCTTAGACCTAGAGCACGGAAGTCTAAGTTTTTCAAAAACAAAGCAAAAAACGCTTATATGCGATGAATCCGATGATGAATATCATTACTTCACGCTGCAGAGATTGAATGTGTGCAATAAGATGCTACTAGAGGAGATCGACGTTCATGTTATCTCTGGAACCTAACCTTACCTAGACAAAGAAGAAAGATAGAAAAAGGAGACTGAGGTGCAGCTCTGCCTGCATATATACACACAACGAAAGGCCAGGTAGGGACTTGTGAGGGAGGTTGCGTGAAGTATCCCTTGAGCCCAACTGTATGTAGACAACTATTACGGAGAGTGAGTGAGTGAAAATAAAACTACTCATACGTGTTTTAATTTTAATTTGTTGAAAAAAGAGGAAAAATTGAATAAAAATTGGGTTACATTACAATCCAATACCTTTTTTGGTGGTCACTTTTATGGTCAAATACATTTTTTTATTAGAACTCAATAAGTCTTCTTTTAAAATAAGACACATCTTCTAAATTGAATCATCTTTTAATTTACTCCTATAAGGTTTCAACTAAATTTCCTATATATTTGAGGCCGGGTTTTCTTCACGGAGTTCATTGTGAATTATTCTTTCTATATTTAGCATTGTAGTCCTAAATACAATGGGAAAAAGAGTCATAAACCTAATCTATAAAACAAGTAAAGATAATCTTATTTAGAAAGGGATTTAAGGAATTCCTTTCTATATACAAACTAGTGTTTTTTCTTTCATGCCAAAGAATTTAAATTAATGATGGAAAAATATAATTAGGCTGATTTGGGCCAAATTTAATCCCTAAAATTAGCACTAAAACAATTATAAAAAGCCTTCTTTGTCATCTTTTGCAATTGGGCTTGACTTCGATTTCCGCTATCTACGAACATAAACAATGAATTGTTGTATTAATTGTTTGGACTTGAACCTTGTGATTGGCACAATTGGTACTCTTAATGGATCTTCAATAGGCTGGCCGTGTCACGTTGCTAAAAAGTGGAGTAGTGGGAAGCAATTGAAAGTTTGTGAAGAGCTTGTAAGCAACTTGCTCATCATGATAGTTGTAATTGCCTAGACTCATAGTTTCTTGCTCTATGTTGTTGGTTACATGGTTGTTTTGTTGTTGTTTATTTAATCTATTTGTTTTGACCATTTTTTTTTTACGGTTTGTTTGTAAATTGATAATGTTTTCTTTTTTAAGTACATTTTTTAATGGATTACTTTCCATAATTTATGTATGTTGTGACATGGATTGTTTGGTGGTGTGTGCACTTGTATTATCGAATATGTACACTGTTGTATGTCTCAAATGCATGCACTTGATTACTTTTGTATGCACTTGTGTTGTACGATTGTAGCTAGTTCGCCATAGTGTGCACTCACGTGGTCATATGCATGCATTATTATTGTGTTGGTTTATTCCTTCATATAATTTCTCACTTTCTGGACTTGGTTTGTGACCTGGTTCGATGGTGCACATCTTATGGACGTCAGTTCACATTGTTATTCGTTGTGTGCATTTTGTTTGGCATTATATGTGCACTTTAGAAAGACGTGTGTGCAACATGTTCCAATTGTAGTTATGTTTTGACATTCATCTCAAAAACTCAATAAATTTTGATATCTGATACTCGATTGTTTTTTTTTTTGATACTCGATTGTCATTTGTCAATTTTTTCACAACAGTTTACTCTTGTCATATTCACGTTTTTGTCAATGCAGAACTCATAAAAAGGTTGGTCTCATATTACCGATGTAGTCCTCACTCTTGTCATATTCACGTTTTTGTCAATGCAGAACTCATAAAAAGGTTGGTCTCATATTACCGATGTAGTCCTCTACATTACTACATCTACAAATGTGCGCATTCATCATTGCAATTTGAACAAATTAGTGTGCACATCACATTATATTAAGTGCTAATGCACACTCTATTTGTAATTTTTATCTAAATACATTAGTGCACACAAATTTGTGCATTGATTCACAGATCCGAAAATCATGCCTCAACACTGTCCTTGTGTAGGGTTATTGACCCTGTGGTGGTTTACTCCCATAATTGTAACATAGAATAATGCTATCCCATGCATTTGAACCAGAATATGTTTCATTATGATAATTAATTTCTCTAATTTAACCAAAATAATTTGCTTTTTAAATGGATGTTATGTGCACATAGATGGATTAAATTGTCCTTTAATCGAGAATTTCTCCCAAATTGTCAGTAATAAATTATAGGCCTTGGTTAAATCAAAACCGTTGATCTCTTCATTTCTACAGTTCTGAATTATTCATAGTTCTCATGTGGGAGAGGATTGATTTTCATTGGAGCATGACCTACTATATGTGTGTGTACAATCATGCTTCTCTAGGTATAATCATGTTTCTATACAGATAATATATAAACATGTGAAATGCATCTATTTTATTGATGGTAGTCCAAAACATTTTTAAATGGGTGTTATATTTTAAAATTAGTCCACGACGTTTGCCAACCTTTGTAGGCAAGTTTGAGTGCGAGGTCCGCACAAGCTTAACTCATTGGTTTTATTGCTATATTTGGAGGAAGAAGGTTTGAGTGAGAGGAATCTAACTAGAGAAATTTTTCCATACTCTGTCTTAGATCTTTTTGTTGCTGCCTGGAGTAACTCAGAGAAACTAACAATTATCCAAAATGCCCCAATACTGCATATAGAATTAAGCTCAATGATTAGAACTCAGTAATTATATATATATATATATATATATATATATATATATATATATATATATATATATATATATATATATAT
>NC_044927.1:14866346-14871555 GCF_003576645.1 Ipomoea triloba
TATATATATATATATATATATATATATATATATATATATATATATATATATATATATATACATATATTATGGTTTATGGTTTTTCTCCAGTAAGAAAACAAATAGTGTTGAAGTACTTACCATGTTGGACATCCCTTAAGCCTGATTGCAAGCTCTTGCATCTTATCCGTCAAGAATCGGTATTCCTTACATGCAACCAAAAAATATTAACATGCCTAATTTTTTTTTGAGTAAAAAATTATGGTTCGCTTGGAAAGTAGGAAAATGAATTTTGGAAAATGTTTTCTAGAAAAATGAGTCATTTTCCAGAAAACATTTTACTTTCTAGTGTTTGGCTGCACAACAGAAAATGTATTTGTGTGTTTGGTTCAGTTTCCAGAAAATGAGCGGAAAATGAGCATAATATGACAACAAAATTCACAAACAATGAGCAGGGAAAACAACGAAAACAACCCAATAGTGAAAGTGCTAGCTAGCTTTAAGTGAAACAAAATGTTAAGCCCAAACTCCACCCTCGACTAGCTCAACTTATACTCCATCTCAACCTTCGCCTTCTCTGCCAATTACTCCCAACTCCAACCTCAATTCCTCCACTATTTTCACCTTCTCTGCCAACTCCAATCTCAATTCTTCTTCCACATCTTCACCTAGAATTTAGAGCTTTAGCCCCACTCCAAATATTTTACATGAACTAAGAATTCGGGATTTGGTTCCAACTTGGAAAACTAAATCTGTGGGTTTCCAAGTCAGAAACCAATAAGCTTCCTGTTGTGGATTTTTGTATTGTGGTGGACTGCAAAAGGGTCCTGATGAGGAATCGTGCAGTGGTGGAGGGAATGCAAGTCTGGTTTGCACAATGGTCACCGGACTAGAGATCGAGACGGACTCGCCATTTATTCCGATGGAAATCAATATGATGAAACCCTTGCTTGAGAGACTATGGGTTCAAATTGTGAGTGAGAAGGGTGCGAAGAAGGGATTTTGGCAGAGATTGAAGTATGATTTGATGCCCTGATTTTGTATTGGATGTTGTCGATTTGGGAATTTCTTGAAGGAATGTCGGATGGGGAAAATAGGGGGTGGAATTGCAACGGAGAAGCCAAATGCGAAGGTGGTGAATAGCGGAGAACAAAGCTCGAAAAATAACTTCCCAAAAAAATGGGAAGTCATTTTTTGAAAAAAGAGCTGTTGGCACTGGAAATTCAAATAATGTTATTGGGTCGTGCTGATAATTGGCTATTAAATTAATTACTTTAATTAATTAAATTGGGCTGATATTTATTTAATTGGGTTAATTAAATGACCCATTGAATAATTAATTGGTCTAATTAATTAATTTAAAGATATTGTTGTTGAACTGCTGGCCCAAATTCAAGCAATATATTTAATTAAGTTGGACCAGGCTATTGGATCAATTGGGCTACTCAAATTGACGGGCTTTGACTTGGTTTGGCCCATGAAGAATATATGTCGATTATATAATTTTGAGGAAGTTGTGGATATTATAAATGGGTTCAAAATTAGAATATATGTGAGTTATATAATTTTGAAGAAGTTGTGGACATTATAAATTAGTTCAAAATTATAAAATCATGAACTTGGACATGATGATGTCCAGGTATATTCCTTGAATTTAATTCAAAATATTAAATTAAATTCAAAGGATGTGGTTTGTTAGATTTTCTCTACTCCCCCACCACTATAAATAGTGGTTTCACTTTGAAGATTGAAGGCATTGAAAATTAGAAGACTTTGAAGCTCTGAAGATCTGCATCTCACCGGAAGGACACGCCTGCAATTTATTTGCACCGGGAGGACACGCCTGCAATTTATTTGCACCGGGGGGACACGCCTGTAATTTATTTGCATCGAGGGACACGCCTGTAATTTATTTGCACCGGGAGGACATGTCTGCAATTTATTTGCACGGGGAGGATACACTTGTAATTTATTTTTGCACCGGGAGGACACACCTGCAATTTATTTGCACCGGGAAGACACGCCTGCAATTTATTTGCACCGGGAGGACACGCCTACAATTTATTTGCACCGGTGGGACACGCTTGCAATTTATTTGCACCCGGAGCACGCTTGCAGTATATCTGCACTGAGGAACACACCATTTGTGTACCAAACTCCGCATACGTCCAACTCCGCCTAAGTCCAGTTCAACATACTTTGAACTCGGCATACGTCCAACTTGGCATAAGTCCAGTTCAACATTCTTTGAACTCGGCATACGTCCGAACTCGGCATACTTCCAGTTTGGCATACTCCGAACTCGGCATAGCTCGGCATAATTTAGCATACTTCCAGTTCGGCATACTCCGAACTCGGCATAGCTCGGCATAACTCGGCATAGCTCGGCACAACTAGGCATAACTCGACATACTTCCAATTCAGCATACTCTGAACTCGGCACACTTCCAATTCGGCATATTCCGAATTCGACACACTTCAAATCGGCATACTTCTAATAGAGAATCAGAGGACTTCTATACAGAGATTGTACCCTTTTTCGTTTGATACATATATTTCATTGTAACCGATACACTTTGAATTTTGAAATATACAATTCAAGTTTTTCGTGTTTACAAGAGCAACTATTTTACATTGACTACAACCCATTTTCCTTTCAATCATATCATCTATATCAACAAAAGAGTATGTGAGAAAGGTAGCAATCAATTCTAGAAAAAAATGTTAAGCCAGAAGTCTCATTCATCCCATAACACATCTGCAGATAGTAACAAATGAGAATCAGTACGTGTACACAAGTATTATTCTTCGCCTTAAAAACATGAAATCCAACTCAAATAGTTTTGGCTAAAAAGTATACCTGTATATTCAATTTATTCAATTTGCACAGGTAAGTAGAAATGAGATTTTAGATAAGACAATTGAATTACCAAATTCAGTCCATAGAATGAGTCATCTTGAGCAATGAGCCATGTCAAAATAACTTGAAGGGAAAGGAAGGCGTTGTGTCAAAATGATTCCAAGAATTGCAGGAATTCCACGCTCCAAAGCGAATTGAACCTAGGCCTCATGGGTATCTCTTGGTGCAAGAGAAACTGTAAGAATCCCATGATCTAGCAAAAAATAATAGTCTAAAAAATAAAATGTCGCAGTTATACAGTCTGTATATTCCTAATCAAAAAATAATATTTGTTTAATACATTTTAAAAATTACTTTCTGCACTAATTAAACTACTAAAATTCGTTGTACCCACTGTCAAACTAGATGGCTATTTTTCGGCCAAATATTTAAAACACTTACAAAGTCTTTTTTTTTATTGAACTAAATATACATACACAAAGCTAACATTTTTTTAAAACTACGGAACCAACTGGTTTCACACCGTGAGAACAAGATCCAAATTAAAGCAACGACCCCAACAGCTTGGAAGATATCTTGAGAAAGGGTTTTAGCACCGGTGTATCCTATATGTACTCCAGTTTATTCGAAGTATCCCAATGGTGTACGGCCGTCGACTTATTGGGAAAAAGAAGGAAAATAACTTTAATCTCTTGTTTCGGAAAAATAAGTGGCTCACGAGGAATGGAAAAATCTGTGATGTATGTGCACACGACAATCTTATGGCACACGATTTATATATATATATATATATATATATATATATATATATATATATATATATATATATATATATATATATATGTATATATATATATATATATATACATATATGTATATATGTATACATATATATATGGCACACAACCTCTAGTCACATAGACATCACTGCGTGATTTATCACCATTGAAGTGATCAAACTATTTTGTTTGTTTTCGTACATAGATGAAGATGATCCCAACTTTATGCTTCTTTATGAGCATACAATTTATTACCGTTCATATCTTCATCTAATATGTTAACTATATTAATTACAATACTTCCAAAATTAAAATATCTCTTAATTCTCTTCTGTGCCATCTCTTATTATTTATTGTTAGAATCTCACATTATTTTGGATACAATCACAACACTTGATTGCACTTATTTGAATGCCTAGGATTTGTCCTCATTGTACTCTAATACTATGTGCCCTCATGTGAATAAGGGCCTATATGTAGGAAAAGATTCATGTGCGGTTGTGCAGTTATGCACCTTAAGCATTAAAATGGCGCACCTTAAGTACACAAATTACACACCTTAATCACACAAACAAAGCACCTTAAAAACACAAACCATGCGCATCTAAAGCTTTAGGCCGATGCACCTTAAGTACATAAACCATGCACCCTAAGTACATAAACGACGCACCTTAAGAAAGAAAACCACACACCTTAAGGTTTAGGTTCACTCGTCTTAAGTTTCACCACTGACCCACCTTAAACGCACAAACCACGCACCTTAAGAAGAAATACGTACTTTAAGAAGAAAAACTACGCACATAAAGCAACCTTACAGCCGCACCGGAGAAGGTCAACTGCACAAGAACTCATTTCTATATATATGTGTGTGTGTGTGTCTATGTGTGTAGTCTTTTTTATAATTACCTTTATCTGTTAGATTTTTTTCAAATGAATGGCTCTGATTGCTTCTTAGTTCTTTCAGTTCTCACTTTCAAACTCTAAAGTACAATTAACATATTATAGAGTACAACTTCAACATGAGTACAAGTAAGTAAAACTACAGAGTGTATTGATAAATCCAAAAAATTAAATACAAAGCTAAATCAGAAAATTAAAACCTCTAAATACTTCATAGTAAAAAGTGAACCATTAAACTAAATAGAAACAACTAAAACATAAAGTTTAAAAGGTGAACTCTAATTGAAATTAACTTTTACATTTCATGCACTTTATACCGTTATTGGATGTACTTTTTATTGTTGCTAGGTGCATTTTAAAGGCAAATCATAACTACTAAATTGTTGCTAGGTGCATTTTAAAGGCAAATCATAACTACTAAAAGTTGAAAAAAAAAAACATAAAGTGACATTGTAAGTGGCTATTTTGTGGTACAAATATATGTGGAGTCTATTGTAAGTGGCTATTTTGTGGTACAAATATATGTGGAGTCTGTTGGTCCCAAGGGGATGGGGTACAAGTCTAGAGGGGGGGGTGAATAGACTTGTATAAGATTTTGCAAATCTTTTCGACCTCTCGTGTGTATTGAACTTAGGATGTTTAGGTTCGATACCTCACGAGGTGAAGACAAAGTTTTATGCGCAGCGGAAAT
>NC_044927.1:14872099-14896278 GCF_003576645.1 Ipomoea triloba
CTCCAATCTGACCACAAGCTATCGTTGAATCAACTTTGATGTAGAGCAGCTTTGGTCACCTTCTGGATGTATGACAGTTTAGCTTTGTAACTCTCTTCGAACACTAAGATGTGTTCTCTCGCTGTATTGAATATCAGGATGATATTCCAAGTTAAGCACTTTGCACTGGAACGTTTTTATCAGACACCTCTTGTTAACCTCTTGACCTCTTTCACAACACACGTTTCTTCTGTGTCTTTACGTCCTTATATATGAGAGTAGAAGAATAGTTCCGTTGGAGGGAAAACTATTCCGTTTGAAATTGGTCTCCCACGCCGAACATGGGTCTTTGCACAATTTCAGCATTTTTCATGGAGTAGTGGTCTTGTAACTTGAGCCTTTTGTTTTGTAGTGAATATTCCATATTCCACTTTCTTGAGTTCATGCTTCACTTGCTTCTTTTGGATAAAGTTACTCTTTTTATGTTCCCATCATTCCTTGTTTGGGGAATCTGACCACTTCAGGATTGGTGCACTTCTTGACCGTTTGTGGTGGAGGTCTGACGTGTCATCCACTTCCGTCCATTTTGAAACCTCCCGCTCAGCACCTCTTCAATATTTTATCTCCATGATATTCTTCTTCTCCAAACTTAGAGTATTTTATCTGCACATGTTGACTAACATTCAGCCTCTTGGAGAAGTGCCGGTTTATCGAGACCATAAAAGATGTCTCGACCACTTGATGTTTCAATCCCATGTATCGAGAGGTCTATCTCTCGAATATTCTTTACGTCTCGAACTCGATAGGTATATCGAGATGTCCTTACCTCTCGAACTTGGCTTGTGTCTCGAGACTTAGTTGATGTCTCGTAGACCCTTATTCCTCCAGAGTTGTCTCGTGCCTGCTTCTGATCTATCTGTTTGCTTACAACACGAAAACTTCTAAGTTGTTCAAACAAGTTTACCTTAAGCTTAAATATTTCCCGAGTTGAGTTCAAATTACCCGGTTGTATTTTCGCTCTTAGTTTACTTATCGAACTTACATTGTTTTGCCTATGTATCGAGACTTGGGGATTCTTACTTAACAGTTGGTATCATCAAAACCTATTACATGATGTTCCTAACAGAGTCTACTTCCGATTTTAGTCGGATCAAAGTGGATTCAGATTTTTCGTAGTGAGATGAAAAGATTAATATATTGTACGTTTAAAACAGATAATGAGTGAATGAGAAATTGGTTCTCAAAGTAGACTCATATGAGTTAGAAAATGAAGATAGAAAAGTTTATAAGTAGCCTTTGTTCTAAATTTGAAAAAAAAAATTGAGATTGCAGTTCTATATATACAAGAACCTTTTAGAAGCGTTTTAGAAGTAGTTTAAATTGTTAAATTAGGTATGCTCTCACCCCTAGTTAATGTGAATGAAAAATTTCTAAGCAAAATACTACCGCTCAGTATATTTACTCCACTCTTGAATATCTACTATACTAATAAGAGCCAAAGAGAGTTAGGTCTAAAATGGGTAGAAAAAATGGCGGTCAAATTATTTAATCAAATGCATGGCTTAGATTGTTTAGATTTATATTTTCACTTGAGATTTCCTAATTTATCCTTAATTATATGATTATCCGTTAAATTTTCTGTTAAATATTATCTTTTCCGTTAAATTTTCGGTTAACTTTTAACTTACCCATTAATTTCTATAAGTAAGGTCTTAGGTTCGAACCTCATCCCAATCAAAGTTGACATAATTATTCAAAAAGTAAGTACCATACTCTATTACTCTTAATTATTAAATTAAATAATAAATTAGTAGTTTTTATAAAAAAAAATAAAAAATAAATTAGTAGTTACAACAAAAAAATAATGCATATGCATTTACTTAATTTATAATTCAATGTCTACAATGCCTTTATTCAAAAACAAATACTCATTATCAAAAAATTAAAAAACAGATATAATTTCATTAGTTATATTGTCTATATTTTCTACAATACAAAGATTCCCTACCTTCAAATTTATTAATTAATTATATTCACTACATTGTTAATTGTTTTCTTTTTACACTATCTTATAATTAAATATCAAAGTTATACTAAAAAATAATGTTATATATTTATTTACGAATTATTATGTTAATAACATGGAAAAAAAATTAAAAAAAAACAATTTGAAACCAATCATATTAACTACTTAGGGATGCTTTGTTTACAAAGAAAACATTCAAATAACACAATAAATTGATTTAAAACTCATTATTAAAAATGTCAATGTAGGGAAATAGAATATTGTGACACACTTGATGCATTGAAAATATGTTGAGACTACAACATTGTTGGAACCAATCTTTCAAATTCAGAAAAAGAAGAAATTTGAAAAATAACTACTATTGCAGCATTCATTAATCTTGTAAGTAAAATACTTATTGTGCATTCTTTAAATATATTAGAACCAATATAAATTTATAATTCATTCATTTTCTACAATTCAACTTGTTTGGATTAAAGACAAAATCAACATCGATTTTGACAACAAAAATAAAATTGGTATATAGGATTGGACATTATCTCATTCGTGCAATGCGCCTGAAAAACTAGTATAAATTAAACAAAAACTATGAATTCATCCCGAAGTGACTAATGAGATCTTTAATATGTCAAATTTTAGCAAATTCATTCAAATCTACTCTTATCAAATCTACCCAAAAGTCTGTCCTCTATGCTAATCCCTGGATCCGAAGAACATAACAGAAACCATTGGATATGCAAAGAGCATAACATATACAAACTAAGTTGTTGAGAGTTCAAGAATGTGAGTTTATACATGTATTATCGAATATGACAAAATCTTTTATAAGATGAAAAGAAATCTCTTAGAGAGGGCACTTATAACATATAGCACTTGTAGCGCACAGTCTGCACTTCAAAATTGTCGCCAACTGAAGTGGCCATTGCAACTATTTTATTATTTGTATTAAAAATTTATAATTATCAATCAAATGAAATTTTGACAAGTTTAATTTAAATATAAATAGTAATAATTATAAACAAGTTTAATTTAAATATAAATAGTAATAATTATAATTATAATTTTTAGAGATTGACTGACATAGTGAAAGATAAGGCGGATATGAAATTATAGCGTCAATTTCAGCATCATCAAATTAAGAATACTTCATTCAAAGCCAAATATGCAAATAAAGATTTCTATGAATTTAATATATATAGCTTTCAAAAAAAAAAAAGAATTTAATATATATTTAAAACCAATCAAAAATCGTGTGCTTTTAGAATTTGAATTTCAGAATCTGTGAATTTTATCGGCCTTGATTAGAGGATTAGCCTTGGCGATGGCATCCCGTCCTTGACCCTTGAAGTCAAAGGTACAATCATGCTTCTCCGGGTACCTGTGGACCCGGCAGAAGGTACAACCGCATCTGCACTTGAATTCCATAAGTCCCACCTTCTTATTACAACTCCAGCACCTACTCGGTGCGGGCGGAGGAGCCGCCGCCACCTCGCCACCGCTAACTGCCGGCTGAGACGGATTCGACGCCGAAGAATCGATTTCTACTCGCAGATTAGCGGACGTATTTAGCGCGAGCTTGTCCATCGCCTCTCGCTCTTCCTTCACGCGGAGATCTCGGTAGCACTTGGAGCACAGTCCCTTCGTCGCCGCCGCGCCAAAGAAGCCGCAGCCGTTTTCGCAGAGAGAGGGTTGCGACGGCGGAAATCCGGTGCCGTAGTCATTCCCGTCGAAACTCATATTGATTTCTATCGGTGTCGGCAAAGAGAGAATAAAGAGGCACAGAAATCGATTGAGCGCACAATTTGGAAGGATTAGGGGCTTGAAGCTGATATATATAAGGGTGAGTTAGTTGGTCAAAGACTACTACGAGTAGGATTAGTGTTAGCTTCCTGATTTGACTATAGTGCCCTTGTACAAGATTTTTTTTTTTTTTAATTATCTCTTCTATTCAATTTCAATGACTTTTCATAATTTTAGTATGATTCAAACTTTCATATTTTAGTTGGACTAAGATTTTAAGGTGATCAAACAAAACAACTTAATTAACCTCACGGAGCTAATTCATCAACTTTTTTCCCGACACATTCGAACATTTCATAAAACAACAATTTAAATATAGATAATAATGAAATAATTGATTGATTATCAGACATTTAAATATGGACATTAAGCATATTATCATGTGTTTTGAATTTTTAAGTTTATGATTTTTTTTTTATAAAAATCATATATAAACATGTGAAATGCATCTATTTTATTGATGTTAGTTTAAAATATTTTTAAATGGGTTTTGTATTTTAAAATTAGTCTATGAAGTCTGCCAACCTGTATAGGCATGTTTGAGTGAGAGGCCCGCACGAGCTTAACTCATTGATTCAGTAAGCTATATTTAGAGGAAGAGGGTTTGAGTGAGAGGAATCTAACTGGTGAAAATTTTCTCATATTCTGTCTTAGATAATGATAATGATCACATACTCTGTCTTAGATCTTTTTGTAGCTGCCTGGAAAAACTCAGAGAACTAGTACTTATCTGACATGCCCTAATGCTACATATATAAGTAAGCTCCAAGATTAGAACTGAGTAATTAAATATTATATATATATATATAACATAATCTAGCTTTTTTCAGTAAGAAAACAAATAGTGTTGAAGTACTTATCATGTTGAACTTCCCTTGAGCTTGATTGCAAGCCCTTGCATCCTTTCATAGTCATCAATCGGTATTCTCCACATGCAATCAAAAAAATATTAACATGCCTAAATGATTACCAAAGGCAGTCTTCTCTTCATCGAAGTGGTGCATAAAAATTTGGTGATAAACCCGGAAGTCATCCATAAAACTCAGCAAGGCACTCCCTGCTGTCTCATCTACCAACTGATCATTCTGAGGTAAAGGGAACAGGTCATTTGGACTTGCCTTATTACACACATACGCCATGCAGGCAGTTTAGGCATTAGAACTACATTAGTCAGCCAGTTTGGATATTTTACCTCATGAATGTGTTTAGCTGCTAGTAGGGTCTCGACCTCCTTTCTAAGGATTTTTCTCCTATCCGTGGATAGATATCTTTTCTTCTTAATCATTGACTTATGGATCAGGTCGACTGCTAACCGGTGTGAAATTATAGCTCTGTTGACTCTCGATATATCCTCTTGACACCAAGCGAAGACCTTTCAGTTTTTACTCAACACTTGGATAAATTCCTTCATGACTTCTTCAGCCAGACTAACTACAATCTTCATCTTTCTTTCTGGGTGTAAAGGGTCAATCCCTACCTCCTCTAACTTGACAACCGACTTAGGACGGTCAACCAATTCTTCTCGCTCAGTCTGTCCAGAGATGGCATGCACTCGCATCTCCTTCTTCCCCATCTTTCAACAAACATAGATATAGCATTCCCAGGCTGTTCTTTGATCACAATGGGCCACCCCAATGCCACTCGGTGTTCTGAAGTTCATGCAAAGATGTTCAATGGAAATCAGGGCCCCCAAAGTCCTCCAATCCCATTCATCTAAGTATCATTTTATGGGAACATGCCAAGTCTACCACAAAGAACTCTATGTTCATCTTTCTCACATTCGAGTAGGTTCCCAGCTCAACCGGCAACTTGATGGACCCTTCCAACTCGACAGAATCCCTGGTTTTTCTCGCCAAGGGAGTTTGGACTGGTTTGATCCTATCACAAGATAGACCCAACTTGTTGATTACCTCCATGTAGAGGATATTAACACGTATCCACTAGGACCCGCATGATCACGGTCCCACTTACATCCATAGCTATCACCAGGGCATCCTTGTGCGGAACTAATCCTCTCGGCAAATCATCGCTCGTTTGGTCCTATTTCACAAAAGGTAAGAAAAGTGATGTGGGTAATATTGTCTTTTTGGCGGGGACGACACGCTTTCACATTTCAATAAGAAATTGGTATAACAAAAGATTGAAAAAAAAAAGAAGAAAAGAATCCTCAAAGAATCTGTACATATATAGTACAAATGTTATTGGCTTGGGGAAATGCACAATGCAAAATGCAATCGAATTTCTATGATATATTTTTTTATGACCTAAGTTTATCGGTTTAGTTAAAGAGGTGGTCTCCTATAAGATCGTCTTACAGTCTCAATCCGTGAGACGAGTAGACTATAATAAAAATCAATCATAACAGAAATTGGAATATAATCAATAGTTTAAGTCTTATATATAATACTACCTCCGTCCCAAAATGGTTGTCTGATTCGTTTAACGAAGCTTGACTGAAGTTATTTTTTAATCTAATTTTTAATAATATTAAGTTTAGCATTAATATATAAAATTTATATATTTAGAAACTACATTAAAAGTACTATTAAACACAAAAAATTAAATTTAAAAATAATAAAAATTTACTAAAGAAAATAAGTAATGAAGAAAGAGTTGCTTTGACCAATGAATAGTAAATAGGACAAGTAAAATGGGACAGAGGGAGTACTAGTTTTTCTTATGCGCGATACGCAAAAAATAGGTGCCCAATATTAATAGTTTATATTAAAATTTTATATTTATTTAGATTTTTGATATTTAAATTATTGTAAATAATAATAATAATGTAAAATATTTTTATAAATTTTATATTTATATTTTAGAAAATAACTAACATATATTTCCAATATATAATATGTATATATTATTATTATTGAAGAAAATAAGAAAAATATATAGTGGCTGCATGTGCATGGTAACAATAGTGGAAAAGATAACGGAAGTTATAACGGTAGGGATATGTTTGTCTAATATATTGTAAAGTACAACTTTTATAGCATAATGTATAAAAAAATTTTAACGGAAAAAACGGACATAAATGAAGGATATAACCTTCATTCACACTTATTATGCTTTTAGATTTTATATCATAAATGTAGTATTTTTATAGCAAAACTGTAATAAATAATTTACAAGAAATAAACTAATAACATAACATAATTATATATATCATAAGTGCTTTAAGCATTATATATAATACTTTATAGTATAAATGTAGTATTTTATAACAAAACTTTAATTGAAAATTTGTAGGAAATAACACTACAAGAAAAATCGCAATTCGCGACGGAAAAAATTCCGTCGCGATATAGCGACGGAATTAATTTCCGTTGCAAATTAAAGACAGAATCGCGACGGAATTATTTTCCGTCGCAATTTTTGGCGCAAATAGGAAACAAAACCCGCACAAATTTGGCGGTAAAAAAATCGCGACCGAATTTGCGACCGGTTTTATTTTCGTCGCGAAATAACGACCGAAATGACGACGGATTTAATTTCCATCGTGAAATGGCGATGAAAATTACGACGGAATTTATTCCATTGCTAAAATGAACAATTCTCATAAAAATAATAAATATCGCAAGGGAGTAAAATGACGTTGCTTGATTTGTTTTTTGTTTTTTTTTTTAAAGCATATATTATATTTATAAAAAAAAAAAAACAAAAACTATAACCCTAATCATATTTTTCTTTTCAGCAGTTCAGCCGCACAGCTTCAATCCCTCAACCTTCGCCCCTTCGCCATGGCCGCCGCCGACGCCACTGCCACAGCTGCCGACAACGCCACCGCCATAGCCACAGCTACCGACGCCACCGCCATAGCCACAGCTCACACACCACCGCCACCGTCGTTTCTTCTGATTAAGAGAGCACTGCGACGCTGCCGCTGCCATCGCCTCCCCATCGCCAGAGCCGACGCCTCCACCCCAGCCACCGCCGTCCACTCACCAGTCATCACTCACGCTGTCACGCAGGCCGCAGCCACCACTCGCCTGACCACCGCTGAAGGCCACCGGCGACAAAAGAGGTAATGTTTATACTGATTGTTTCAATTCATCTGTATTGTTTCAATTCAATATTATTGATTTACTGATTTAGGGCTTTACCCCTTTGCTTGTTGCCACGGCTTTTACCAAGTTTTGTTTCAATTCAATATTCTTGATTTACTGAATATTTATGGTTGTATGTGGTTAGGTGGGTATTTTCATGGGTGTGGTGATCTAAGTTATGGAGTTGATATAGAGAAGATTAGATGGATGGGCACAACTGGAACTTAAATTAAGCACTGATGATATCTTAGGTTAATTTGGAATTGGTGTCCTAGAAATCCTAGGCTAGAAATAAATTCTAGTATCTGTTTTTATGACTAATTTATTATCACTAATTTACTAATTTTTCTTTAGCTAAAACACTTCTGATCTTGCAGGTTGAAGAGGTCAAAACATGGTTTGAGTAGAGACTGATAGCTAAAATGGTACTGATGTCATTATGAGAGAGGCAAACATGACTTGCATTTCATTCAGTTTGTGTATTTTCCTGGACTTAATGTTTTATATAACTTAATCTGGAGTTTGCAAACCGCAGATGAACTTTTTTTGACTACTTGCAGTGATGAAATAATTTAGACATTGCTGCAAAAGCTTGCAGTTACAGATCCTCCTTTCACTTTGACCCCACTTTAGCCACTAAATATAGATTGTTTCCTGCACAATCACTTTCTAACTGTCGTATTTCAGTTTTTCAGATTTAGAAGTATAACCATCAATTCATGTGCTTGCCTTTAAAGATGGAGGCTCTAGAAGTTGTTCTTTCTCAAGCTCTTGGCCAAGCAAGGCCTATTACTGATTTTCTACATGAGAATGGTAAAATATTTGTATCTGAATACTTAGGATTGCTATGCTTTATTGCATGAGATAGTGAAAAACTCAAGGATGCCTCATTACTAGCTGTTAATGCTTTCTGGTTTAGATAAGTTCATTTCAAAGTAATCATTTGAATTCATCTCATCAAGTAATGAAAAGCTCAAAATTTTGCCTTTAATTATCTTTGTACCCTACACTAGAAATTTTATAATTCATGAATGGCTTAATGTTTGGCTTCTAACACTAAACTGCATGTCAATGTTATGTTTTGTACTATTATTTAATTCTCTAAATGAGGGATGATTTATTATTAACCTTGCAGTGATATGTAATGCTTTAAAGTTATGTTTTCATTATTGATGATTTATTATCCCTGAGGTGCTTTCCCTGCCACATAATATATAATGTTTCCTTGATTTTATGTATCTACTCTAATGATTTTATACCTTCTAATACTTCCTTTTGAGTAGGGATTATCCTCTATATGAATTCTACTTGTTTACTTTTCTTTCAAGGAAGTTAGTCTATTTAGAAGTTAAAATCTGTGTAGCACATTTTAACTATTTGTTTGTTGCCGGACTTGGATATTTCTCAAGTCCATATTGCAGGGTGTTGATGAGCCGACTGTTCGTAGTCTTAATGGATGCAGAGTTACTGATCAAGTTTTGCATTTAGTTCCTAATATTCAGGTGTTTGTGAGCTAAATTATTTGAAGTAACCTATGTTGTCTTAATCTTATTACTGATCAGTGTTATTCATCAATTCCCCTGATTATGCAGTTATGCTCTCTCTATCCCTCTCCCTCTTCCTTTATTTTTATTTTAAATTGTTTAAAGTTTAGTTTAGCCTTAGCCCTTATGCAATTGCAATTTTAGAGTTTAGTTTTGTCCTACTTTTACTGGCATAAGCTGTGAGAAAAATTAATTTTGACCGTAGTTCAACTTTGAGTGCTCCTTTTTCCCCTTTTCCCTTCTTAATCCAAATGTTTTCCTCTTCTTCATTTTAATTGAAAATTTTCAGTTCTTTAATGGCTGCCATAACATGCCTTGTTGGATTACATTATGGGCACATTCTTATTCAGGTCAAGGTAAGATGCGCTCTGCTGCTATTTGGCTGATTTGAAAACTTAAATTAAATCCGGCCTATCATTATTTTCTTCATCTTTTTTATCCCACGTTTCTGTTCTTTTAATGTAGGGTCACAAGCAAAGGATAATATTATGGTCCATATTCTCCTTCCCACTACTGATTGTAGGTAATGTTGCTTGTATTTCACATGCATTCATATCTATGAATTAAAATTTGGTAATAAAACAATGCCTGAAGTTTTGTTCTTTCAGGAGTTCCTCTTTCTAAACCACTCTATACGTTGAGCTATATGTTCACCACTCTATATGTTAGTTTTTCTAATTTCTGTATTTCTTTATTTCAATTGACTTTGCAGGTTAAAAAATGACCATGGACAAATTTTTGATATAGTTCTTTATTTAAAGAGCTTAAAGTGCTTAAGAACATAGGGCTCCTACATTTTCCTATGCTCATGATTTTACTCCCCTCTTCACTTAAATCCTATTTGTCTATATTCAATTTTCAACCAAGGGGTCCTTTGCTCTATGGGATTTTAGGTACAATAACAGTAGTGGCCAAAGACTTTGTAGCTTTCAATTATTTTTAATTTGGAACTGTAAATTTGTAATTTCATGGATTATTTTTTAGTTTTTACAGTGAGTGAAGTACACTGTAATTGGAATTGTAATGGTGTTTCTGTAATTGGAATTGTAATGGTGTTTCTGTAATTGGAATTGTAATGGTGTTTGTATTGAGTTGAGAGTTACAATGTATAAAAAGGAATATTTTTGTCTTTTTTAAGGAGTATCTGCGTCTGTTGTATAAAGAACAGACGCAGATACCCTATTTTTTTCCTATTTTTTTAAAAAATATTTTGCCACCAAATTGCGACGGAAACATTCGCAATGGAATATTTCTGTCGCGATTCCATCGCAAAATTTTGCAACGGAATTATTCCGTTGCGAAATTTTGATGACGGAAATTTTCCCTCGCAAATGAAGATACGACAAGCCGATACGCGACGGAACGAATTCCGCCGCGATTCCGTCGCAAAACTCGTTGCGTCGCGATTCCGTCGCAAAACTCATTTCACGACGGAATTTAGTTGTTTTGCGACGGAATTTTTTCGTCGCGAATCGCGAATTTTCTTGTAGTGAAATATCTTTTAGTTTAGTTTGTGAATAGGTGTGAAATTCTCTCCTTTTATTTATTTTCCATACCCCTTTCTTTTTTAAACTATTTACCCTTAGCCCCGTTACAAGCCGAATAAAGACCTATTTGATCATTTCATGCATTCCAAAGGTTGATCTAGTGGGAGTAAGAAAGGCAAGCGTATGGGATCTCATCTTGAGCCATGTTTTGCATAATCTCAACTTAGCACTTGTGCACACAAGGTCCTCACTTATAATCTAATAATTTTGGTGTTTGGTTTAGGGTTTAGGGTTTAGGGTTTAGGGTCCTTACTTTTGCACACACGGTCCTCACTCATAGCTTGGAAAGTGAATTGTCCTTAGTCTTTGTTTGAGGACAAGCAAAAGTTCTAGTGTGGGGGAGTTGATAACTTTATTTCTAAACACTTTTTTACCTCCTATTTGATCTATTTTTGTGAGCTAAGTGTTAATACTTGAGTGGGATTTATTATTCGTTTGTGTATTTTTGTGTTTATAGGTGAAATTCTCCACAACGAGTAGCAAAGGAAGCATATTGGGGTGCATTGGATTAATTTTGGTAGCATAGGATCCCACTCAAGGAAAGATATGAGTAGTGGAGCGCAAAATGGAGCAAGGAGCAAGCTGGAAGAAATGAAACGGGCACCCACACGGGCCATGTAGGTGTCCGTGTGTGCCCGACTGAAGATCTGCTCTGCGTCACCAACACGGCCCGTGTAGGTGGCCGTTTCGATCTGTACTATTCTATTTTATGCGTTTTTTGCTGTATTTTTGTGAAGTTCCGAACCCTAGCTAGCTTAGACTTGTTCTCTCTCATTCCTATAGCCATTGTTAGTTTAGAATAGCATAGATATACACTTAGATACACATTGGAGGCTTTATTTTGCGGATTTGGAGTGGGTTCCACCAACCTCTTCATCTACATATAATAGAGAAGTTTTATTTCCTTTCTTTCTTTCTTCTTTACATTTATTGACATGTTTATGATTTCCTTTCTTAGATTTGCCATGTTTATGTTTGCTATGAGTGAGTAGTTACCTATTTGGGTTAGAATAGGGTGTCATTGCTCCTATTGATGCTAGAAATGTAGTTATTGCATAAAGGGGATGAACAAACCCACCTAGAGTTCTTGAGTTTGAATTGGGTCTTGATTTCTCTTGTGATAATTGATACGTAGCAATTGTTGCTTGTGTTTGGAGAGTCTTTCATCTCAATGGAAGTTGGATGGAAGACTTGAGCTTGCCAATTTCAAACCCATTTTCCTTCTATGAAAATAAGGATAGATTGTGGCTTAAATACACTTTTGTGCTTCAAGAATTTGGATTGATACACCACGAAAGTGGAGCAATCCTTGTTCTAATCCTTGTTTTGCTATGAATATGGCTAGATTAGGATTTATATGTCCATTGCCTCAAGACCCTAGGTGAATTGATTCTTCCCCCAATTTTAAGTTGTTAATGCATCAATAGAGCATGCAATACCCCTTGTCTACCCCATTTTTTCTTATTGAAGTTTCTTGTTTTAAAATTGTTTTCCCTTAGCATCCAAAACCCAAAAACATCTAAATTTACTCATACCTTAAACCAATGCTTGCTTGGATCCTTATGGATTTCAACACTTTGGTGACTAGAACCTGGCAAACATCCAAGTACGCATTATAGTCCCAATCACCTGTGAAACGACATTACACCCTCATTCTCACAATCACCCGTATAATACACCAAGCATTTTTTTAGGGATGAGTAAAGGGTTCTGATTTTTCAATGAGTTCAATGCAATAAAGTGTTCACCACATTCATTCTTGTGTTTAAGCTTTTCTTATTGCTTTCATCTTGTTCCAATCGGTCGTGTTAGCCCACCGTCGACCACCAAAGGGTTGTAAAACAAACACTAGCTACCATTTAATAAATATGGCTAACATGTAGTTTCATCATTCAATTAAAAGATTATACAAACAATGGAGAAAAATTATGTTTTGAGTCTAGAGTAGAGACGGAGGCACAACAGAGGCAGTGGGGGCAGCTGCCCCCACCCCACCCTCATATATATATATATATATATATATATATATATATATATATATATATATATATATATATTAGCTTTTTGTGTGTATATATATAATATATATTTGGATATAATAAAATATGCAAATACATATAAACAAAAGACAAACTAGGTAAGATTGTAATGTATGTTGCTAATGTGAGAATGGTTAAAGGTTCAATTCTCACTAGCTTACATATCTTTTTTCATGGCATTTTAAATATATTAATTAATACTGATGTTTTCATTTATATTCTTTAGTAAGATGTATTATTTATAACGTATATTCTATTCAAATCATATCTAAATTAATTTTTCATCATATTAAGTTTAGTATTAGTATACAAAATTTATATATTTAGACACTACATTAAAGTACTATTAAATAAAAAAAAGTTAAATTTAAATATAAGTAAAATATACTAAAGAAAATAAACAAAGAATAAATAGTTGATTTGACCAATGAATAGTAAGTAAGACAGATAAAATTGGACAGAGCGAGTAAAAGTTAGGGATGTTGACGGAAGTATTGTTACCAGGTATATTTGATAGAAGTGAAATATGGTATTATTTGAGTGTAATGGGTAAGTACAGTAGATGAGTGAGTAACAATGGTTCCAGTACCACAATGTAGATCTGTGTATTTAGTGAGAGTGAGTGATTTAAGTACAGTATAGTAGTATTGTGTATCATAAACAAAGTGTTCCCCCATCCTCTACCACAAGTCTGCTACTTATACTATGGCTGCAACGGCTCTTCCTCTGATGAGTGTAACAGACTGTAACCCATCGGTTTTGCCGACAAAGTTAAGGTTCGAGAATATATTTTTTTAAGCTATGACATTTATGAGAAGGTCTCTCGGTGTTCGAAAGAATTTTTTTTTTAGACTAGTTATTAATAAGCTGCGATCTACGTACCGGTCACGAACCGTAAAATTTTAAAGGATGCTTATACAGTTCGAATTTTCCTAGAGATTAGATTATTAAGGATGATACGATTAATCCTGAACTTCTAGTTAGTTCAAATAAGAATTTAAACGGACTGTAAGGGTAAAATTATTACGGACCTTCGTACCTATATTTCGCGAGATACCGAAAAATTCTCAATTTTAGTGGTAATCGACGGGATTATTTTTAGGATGATTGTGGTGTTAGAATTTTCTCGAATTAAGTTATAATCCTCCGAACTTTCATCTGATTTAACCCCAAACTGGCAAAGTGAATTTTTATNCAATCACCCGTATAATACACCAAGCATTTTTTTAGGGATGAGTAAAGGGTTCTGATTTTTCAATGAGTTCAATGCAATAAAGTGTTCACCACATTCATTCTTGTGTTTAAGCTTTTCTTATTGCTTTCATCTTGTTCCAATCGGTCGTGTTAGCCCACCGTCGACCACCAAAGGGTTGTAAAACAAACACTAGCTACCATTTAATAAATATGGCTAACATGTAGTTTCATCATTCAATTAAAAGATTATACAAACAATGGAGAAAAATTATGTTTTGAGTCTAGAGTAGAGACGGAGGCACAACAGAGGCAGTGGGGGCAGCTGCCCCCACCCCACCCTCATATATATATATATATATATATATATATATATATATATATATATATATATATATATATTAGCTTTTTGTGTGTATATATATAATATATATTTGGATATAATAAAATATGCAAATACATATAAACAAAAGACAAACTAGGTAAGATTGTAATGTATGTTGCTAATGTGAGAATGGTTAAAGGTTCAATTCTCACTAGCTTACATATCTTTTTTCATGGCATTTTAAATATATTAATTAATACTGATGTTTTCATTTATATTCTTTAGTAAGATGTATTATTTATAACGTATATTCTATTCAAATCATATCTAAATTAATTTTTCATCATATTAAGTTTAGTATTAGTATACAAAATTTATATATTTAGACACTACATTAAAGTACTATTAAATAAAAAAAAGTTAAATTTAAATATAAGTAAAATATACTAAAGAAAATAAACAAAGAATAAATAGTTGATTTGACCAATGAATAGTAAGTAAGACAGATAAAATTGGACAGAGCGAGTAAAAGTTAGGGATGTTGACGGAAGTATTGTTACCAGGTATATTTGATAGAAGTGAAATATGGTATTATTTGAGTGTAATGGGTAAGTACAGTAGATGAGTGAGTAACAATGGTTCCAGTACCACAATGTAGATCTGTGTATTTAGTGAGAGTGAGTGATTTAAGTACAGTATAGTAGTATTGTGTATCATAAACAAAGTGTTCCCCCATCCTCTACCACAAGTCTGCTACTTATACTATGGCTGCAACGGCTCTTCCTCTGATGAGTGTAACAGACTGTAACCCATCGGTTTTGCCGACAAAGTTAAGGTTCGAGAATATATTTTTTTAAGCTATGACATTTATGAGAAGGTCTCTCGGTGTTCGAAAGAATTTTTTTTTTAGACTAGTTATTAATAAGCTGCGATCTACGTACCGGTCACGAACCGTAAAATTTTAAAGGATGCTTATACAGTTCGAATTTTCCTAGAGATTAGATTATTAAGGATGATACGATTAATCCTGAACTTCTAGTTAGTTCAAATAAGAATTTAAACGGACTGTAAGGGTAAAATTATTACGGACCTTCGTACCTATATTTCGCGAGATACCGAAAAATTCTCAATTTTAGTGGTAATCGACGGGATTATTTTTAGGATGATTGTGGTGTTAGAATTTTCTCGAATTAAGTTATAATCCTCCGAACTTTCATCTGATTTAACCCCAAACTGGCAAAGTGAATTTTTATNTTCATCTGATTTAACCCCAAACTGGCAAAGTGAATTTTTATTCTTCAAGAGCCACCATAGGGAGTTGACATGTGGCAATCCTAATTACCACATGGTGAATGCAATTAATGCATGTCATAAGAGGTATGGGGATGTTGCACTTGTTCCTTAATCTTCAAGCCAAACTATCCATCATCTCTCTCTCATCTCCCCATAATTTCGAAAATAGCATAAGGAGAAGAAGAAGAGAGAAAATAGCTTAGTCTTCCACTTGTGATCAAGAACTCCTAAGCATCTCTTCAACTCAAGTGCTCTAGTATAGGTAAGACTTTAATTTTGTTCGGTTAAATCCTCTCTAGTATAGGTAAGACTTTAATTTTGTTCGGTTAAATCCTTCCTAGAACTTAAGTGTAAACTAAAGGTGCATGAAAATGTTGTTATAGAACTTAAGTGTAAACTAAAGGTGCATGAAAATGTTGTTATTATGGTTAAGTGTAAACTAAAGGTGCATGAAAATGTTGTTATTATGGTGATTTTTGTTTAGGATGTGCATGAAAATGTTGTTATTATGGTGATTTTTGTTTAGGATCTTTGGTGAAATGTTGTTATTATGGTGATTTTTGTTTAGGATCTTTGGTGAAAGGCTCGAAGGAGGAAATCATCAACTCTTACGGTTTTTAAAATCTTCTAAAGAGGTAAGGAATCCCTTAAGTAGGCTTAGTCACCTGAAGGTGATCAAATGCTAGTAAACTATGTGACTAGGAATTTTATATGAAAATTATGTATTAAGTTTATGGATCTACAAGTTGGCTCAAAGAAACTACACTTTAATGTTTAGTAATTTTTGGTATGCATGTTCATAGTTAATTTATGCATGTATATGTTGTGTTTATGTCCATATAGGCTTATACTTGTGAAAATATTGAAAAAAATCAAGATAGTCTCTGGCAGTAACTTCCGAGATTTATTGGGAAAAATTGGTAAGGTATTTTGATCCTATTTTTTTTAGACATGTAGTTCTATATGTGTAGAACCTGCATATAAAATTTCATAATTATCGGAGTAGTATAAGTATGGTTTTCGAATTTTTTTCCAAAACTGGTCCAGAGAGAAAAATTCTGGACAGCGCACTGCCAAGGGCAAAAATGGAATTTTCTGTGTTTATTCGCGGATCAAAATGACCAAAACTTTTTATGGACATCAAGTACTATAAGTTGGGGTTCTACCATAAAAATTTCAAGTGAAAAAGAGTTCGGGAACTATTTTTACCGGCTCAATCTTTCAAACTGCGCCAAGCTGAAATTTGCTGAAAAGGAATGGTTAGAAACAAGTTTGACCAAAAATTTGGATGGACGCGTCCTTGGACGCGCGTCCATCGACGCTCAGAGTTACGGCGTCACGGCCAAGAGGCCGGACGCGGGCACGGACGCGCGTCCGTGGCGCCCAGTTTGTCGGCGTCATTTGCCGAACCAGCGGACGCAGCTCGGACGCACGCGTCCGCCGTTGCGGATAACCGCGAACTTTCGCGACGCGGACTCGTTTCCGACTCGTTTTTAACCGAACCTTCCCCCGATGTTTTTAATCCCGAGTGTTATGATGTTTGGAAGGCCTACGGGCAACCGGGTAAATTTTTGAAAGCTTGAATATTATTTTTGTGCATTACATTTCTTAACTTGGGGAAAAATTGCGTTTTAAGAAATAATGTGACTCTCGTTACTTGGATTTTCATGGTGGAAAATCATTGACCAATATCTGAATGTTGGAAACAAAATTGAGCAAGTATGATAATTTTGAGTCGTCATGTGAATATACTGAGTAGTGAGATGTCTTTGTATGATTAATTCATACTGNGAAAATGTTGTTATTATGGTGATTTTTGTTTAGGATCTTTGGTGAAAGGCTCGAAGGAGGAAATCATCAACTCTTACGGTTTTTAAAATCTTCTAAAGAGGTAAGGAATCCCTTAAGTAGGCTTAGTCACCTGAAGGTGATCAAATGCTAGTAAACTATGTGACTAGGAATTTTATATGAAAATTATGTATTAAGTTTATGGATCTACAAGTTGGCTCAAAGAAACTACACTTTAATGTTTAGTAATTTTTGGTATGCATGTTCATAGTTAATTTATGCATGTATATGTTGTGTTTATGTCCATATAGGCTTATACTTGTGAAAATATTGAAAAAAATCAAGATAGTCTCTGGCAGTAACTTCCGAGATTTATTGGGAAAAATTGGTAAGGTATTTTGATCCTATTTTTTTTAGACATGTAGTTCTATATGTGTAGAACCTGCATATAAAATTTCATAATTATCGGAGTAGTATAAGTATGGTTTTCGAATTTTTTTCCAAAACTGGTCCAGAGAGAAAAATTCTGGACAGCGCACTGCCAAGGGCAAAAATGGAATTTTCTGTGTTTATTCGCGGATCAAAATGACCAAAACTTTTTATGGACATCAAGTACTATAAGTTGGGGTTCTACCATAAAAATTTCAAGTGAAAAAGAGTTCGGGAACTATTTTTACCGGCTCAATCTTTCAAACTGCGCCAAGCTGAAATTTGCTGAAAAGGAATGGTTAGAAACAAGTTTGACCAAAAATTTGGATGGACGCGTCCTTGGACGCGCGTCCATCGACGCTCAGAGTTACGGCGTCACGGCCAAGAGGCCGGACGCGGGCACGGACGCGCGTCCGTGGCGCCCAGTTTGTCGGCGTCATTTGCCGAACCAGCGGACGCAGCTCGGACGCACGCGTCCGCCGTTGCGGATAACCGCGAACTTTCGCGACGCGGACTCGTTTCCGACTCGTTTTTAACCGAACCTTCCCCCGATGTTTTTAATCCCGAGTGTTATGATGTTTGGAAGGCCTACGGGCAACCGGGTAAATTTTTGAAAGCTTGAATATTATTTTTGTGCATTACATTTCTTAACTTGGGGAAAAATTGCGTTTTAAGAAATAATGTGACTCTCGTTACTTGGATTTTCATGGTGGAAAATCATTGACCAATATCTGAATGTTGGAAACAAAATTGAGCAAGTATGATAATTTTGAGTCGTCATGTGAATATACTGAGTAGTGAGATGTCTTTGTATGATTAATTCATACTGATACTGAGTAGTGAGATGTCTTTGTATGATTAATTCATACTGCAGCTGAGTAGTGAGATGTCTTTGTATGATTAATTCATACTGCAGAGCGAAGTCTATTCGCTGAGAGAATAGTAATTCATACTGCAGAGCGAAGTCTATTCGCTGAGAGAATAGTAAGATGTCTTTGTATGAGAAGTCTATTCGCTGAGAGAATAGTAAGATGTCTTTGTATGAGTAATTCATACTGCAGAGCGAAGTCTATTCGCTGAGAGAATAGTGAGATGTCTTTGTATGATTAATTCATACTGCAGAGCGAAGTCTATTCGCTGAGAGAATTAGTGAGATGTCTTTGTATGATTAATTCATACTGCAGAGCGAAGTCTATTTGCTGAGAGAATAGTGAGATGTCTTTGTATGATTAATTCATACTGCAGAGCGAAGTCTATTCGCTGAGAGAATAGTGAGATGTCTTTGTATGATTGAGTCATACTGCAGAGCGAAGTCTATTCGCTGAGAGAATAGTGAGATGTCTTTGTATGATTGAGTCATACTGCAGAGCGAAGTCTATTCGCTGAGAGAATTAGTGAGATGTTTTTGTACGATTAATTCATACTGTAGAGCGAAGTCTATTCGCTGAGAGGAAAAAGGAGTTATGAATTATTGAGTGTTTTTAATAATTATAAAATCTAGTTACTCCGTAACTAGATCGCAGAATAAAAGGTCGTAAGTCCTGGTCAGTAAAGCATGTGTTGTGAAACTCTCCTTTGAATTAAATGATGAATTCTTGGAAATGGTAGTGTTATGTGCTGATGTCACTTATATACTATATGGTGTTGCTTCGTTGTTAATATGATTGCAGGTAGAATGCAACCGTTGGGTAAAGCTTACATTTTCTGAATATTATGATGTTTTCGAAACCTTTGTTTACTTTCGAGTGACAATGGATTTCCTTACTTAGCCGTCGTGCTAACTACACTTCACTGTGTCCTTTACTAGATGGAATCTAGCGTAGGTTCTTGGAGCCCACTGGACTCAGACCCCTCTGAGTTCGAGTTTCCCGTGCTCGACTATGATGATTGTTCTCACTACCTTCTTGACGGAGACCCCTACGCCCCGGGCTACGCACCTAATCCGCCTGACGGAGACCCCTACGCCCCGGGCTACGCACCTAATCCGCCTACACTGACTTGTACTCCTGAGCCTACTCCCGCTACTGTACCACTCGTTAGACTAGGTAGCGTCTAGAGTGGCGCTACTGTACCACTCGTTAGACTAGGTAGCGTCTAGAGTGGGGAGTCCAGTCAGTTCTTTTGTGTATACATCTTTTGTAGCGGTGCCAGTTCTAGAATGACTATCAAGGCCGGGTCTAACTAAACTCTTCTGATGGGTTGTACTTTTAAACTTGGTTCTTTTGGTAGCTCGTTTAGCTACACTTAACCGATGCTATGGAAATGCATTTGTTTTTTATGGTTATGTTGACATTGTGCAGTATTCTTATCTTTAGCCTGTGCATCTAGGATGAATCTTATCTGAATGAGATTGGGTTTAGTCTAGGTGTGGCGGTAACTACTCCGGTTGTTCGGTATAGCCGAGTCCTGGTGTTACACAGACTCCTAGTAATGGCGAGCGTACATTGAGTGCTAGTAATGGTGAGCATACATTGAGTGCTGGGTCGTAATAATGGAGAGTCATTGGAGTAATTATCCTCTCATCAATGTGTAGACTTTGCATAACTAGTGACCGTTTGTCTTCTTTGGGTCAATGTTTGTGGGTCGGTTGTTGTTGCCCAATTACTCTGTCACCAGTCCCCCCACTCCCTAGCCAGCGAGAGTGGTTGAGGTGGCTTGGGAGTAATCTTTCTGTTTGTTACCGCCTCTGTCGATCCTGCATCCACTTCCTCTTCAATTTTTTTTTTGTTGAACGGTAAGAGAATTATTGTCGAGGCTGACCGTGGCCGAGGCATGGGGCCTCGGCTGATCATAGCCGAGGCGAGGCCTCGGCCATCCAAATTTTTAAAATTTTTTTGCTTTTGTTTTTTTTTTGTTTTTTTTTATTTTTTTTTTAGTTTTTTTGTTTGTTTGTTTGTTTTTTTTGGGTGCTTTGTATGCAAGCTCACTTCGACCAGCCATAGGCTCGGTCAAAGGTCAGCTCTCCCGTCAGGTAGTTAGCGAGATCAGATCTCGTGCCGGCTCTAAGGGAATAGAGTTTTTTTTTTTTAATATAATCAGGATGGACCATCAACGAATGACATGTTTTTTGCGTTGCGCGAGCTTCTCCTTGTTTTTTTTTTAAAAAAAATATAATCAGGACGAACCATCAGCGAATGACATGTTTTTTGCGTTGCGCGTGTTTATCCTCTAACTCATTGTATCTTTCTTCCTCGCCCTGGTCGTACCTTCTTTTCTTGGTGTTGGGGGCGGAAGGCTCAGGGTCCTCTTCCTTTCGCCACACATTTCCAGGTTGATACTGCTGCTGCCCCGGATACTTAACAAATTGAGTAAAATATCCTTTCTGCACTAGTTCCTCTACTTGCCCTTTTAAAGTGTGGCACTCGTCAGTGTCATGACCAACTTGTCGGTGGAATCGACAATATTTGATTTGGTCCTCACTCGGAGAGACTGTCACGCACTCTGAGGGAAGATGCACCATTCCCACTTCCTCAGCGTGACCTAAAATCAAGCTAACCGGATGCGTAAGCGGTGTCAAATGTCGTGGCGGGGCAAGACGAGGCCGCTCGTGATCTGTCCCCTTCATTGTGGATGACTGGTTTGGGCGTGGTGCCTGGTTGGTTGGGTCAACTTTATCAGATTGCCCATTCCTTCCGCCTTCCTCCTCATCCTTCTGCTTTTTATCAGCCTCCTCCGCCTCGGCATAGCGGTTTGCTATCTTCATTAGTTCCTCATAGGAGCGTGGATGATGAGTGTTCAGCTGCCTATGAAAATCTCCTGACCTCAACGCCTGGGGGTAAGTATTGTTATCGGGTATATTTGATAAAAGTGAAATATGGTATTATTTGAGTGTAATGGGTAAGTACAATAGATGAGTGAGTAACAGTGGTTCCAGTACCACTGTAGATCTGTGTATTTAGTGAGAGTGAGTGATTTGAGCATTATAGTAGCTAGTGTTGTGTATGATAAACAAAGTGTCCCACATCCTCTACCACAAGTCTGTTACTTATACTATGGCTGCAACGGCTCTTTCTCTGGTGAGTGTAACGGACTCTTAGTAATGGCGAGCATACATTGAGTGCTAGTAATGGTGAGCATACATTGAGTGATGGGTCGTAATAATGGAGAGCCGTTGGAGTAGTTATCCTCTCATCAATGTGTAGACTTTGCATAACTGGTGACCGTTTGTCTTCTTTGGGTCAATGCTTGTGGGTCGGGTGCTGTTGCCCAATTACTCTGTGTTAGATGTATTAAGACAAAATTTTAAAAATATGACTGAATATAGCAATGTCATAATAGTTGATAACTAAAAGTGAAATTTGCCCAATATCTAAACGTTACGAGTTTTATTTGTGAATAATTTTCTTAAAAGTATATACATGTTTTTCAAAGAAATAATAAAATAAGAAATATTTTCTTAAATTATTTCAATCATTCCTAAACAATAATTTATAGAGTTACGTTGTAAGAATTTTATATTTTAGAAATACATATAGAAAATATTTTTAAAATTAATGTTAAAATTAAATAAAAGTATAGAAAATTAATTAATTAATTAATAATAATAATATTATTATTAAGGTAATTAGCTAGCAAATATGCTATAATAATAAATGAGAATAATGCTGATATGGTAAAATATCCGCACGGGGCCACCTTAGGAGGATCCTGAAGAACTTCCAACATCATATAAAAGATGGTCAAAGGGGGCCAATTAAGAGAAGCAAAGAGTGGAGAACAACAATGGCGGCAGCTCTGCGAAGATCAGACGTTTCGTTTAGAAGTCAAGGCTCGTCAGGGGTGGTCTGGTCCAACATGTTCTACTCAGGGGAGCTTAACAAAATTGCAACGAGAGAATATACAGGAGAAATAACCGAGGTCATAGAACCTCCCGGAGTTCAGCGTAGCAAATCGGCCACCGCGGACGGGACGGCCGATCATGTTTCGCCGCCGTCATTTGACCCTCCTTCTCCCAAGCTTTCCGGTTGCGGTCTCTGTCGCTTTTTTGGGAAGCCTGTAACTTCTAAGCGCAACGAAAAGAAGAAAACACAACAAGCATAATAATTTGGATTGTATGTATTTTGGGTAGCTCAATCTTTATTACCCAATCATATCTCTATACAAATGTATGGTTTTTATATTTTATTTTCTCTTGAATATGTGGTACAGATGGATTTTTTTTTTTTTTTAATTTAGTATTAGAACAAGTAAATGGTCTTGACTTTGTCGATCAATTGTGCATGCAATGTGACTGAAAATTTGCTATGAATCATGTTTCTGTAATAATTTTCATGCGGTCATATAATTTGGTTAAATTGATGAAAAATTTGTTTGAAATATCCTCATTTATTTTGGTGTTTTCCATCATTTGTTGTGCTCATTTGAGTATTGGTTTTTAGACTTAATTTAAATTAGATCAAATTGAAAATCAAATATCTAATTTTTAATTTTTATTATAATGGATAGATTTAAAGCATAATTAACTCTAATTTGATCAAGTGTTTGCACTAGCAATGGTGCATATGATGAATATTTACCATTTTTTATGGGTTTAAAAGATCGAATTTTAAAATTAAAGAATAGTAGTATATATTATTTCTATAAATCTATTAGTATAAAAATCAAAGAAATAATGAAAAGTCCAGAATTTTTTACAAAGGCCAAGTTTTATAGCGTATGAGAATAAACTCAAACTAGAGTTTATTGTAAACCCTTGTTGCAAAAATCCCGCCTAGGCCTCCTTGGCACCGATTAGCTATTGTTCCCTTTTTTAAATGAATTATTTCATTCGAAATAATATTATTTTGAGGTAAATGACACTAAATTATTCAAATTATAGATATTTTTAGGTCAATATTTAATATTTTAATATTAACTATTAAAGTATTAAATAGTTTATAATTATTAAGTCTTAAAAAAAAATTTAAAAACATTTTAAAATTTTTAAAAATTTAAAAATAAAATAAAAAATACACAGACGCTTAGGCGCCGATTAATCACCGCCTAGGCGCTTCCCGAGCGTTTAGCGATTTTTTCAACCATGTTGTAAACTATTCCATAGTAAGCTTTTATCGAACAAGACTAATAACCTATATATATATATATATATATATATATATATATATATATATATATATATATATATATATATATATATATATATATATATATATATATATATATATAAAAA
>NC_044927.1:14897458-14904257 GCF_003576645.1 Ipomoea triloba
ATATATATATATATATATATATATATATATATATATATATATATATATATATATATATATATATATATATATATATATATATATATATATATATATTAAAACAGAAGTGTTAGCTTTCCCGCTCATTTTAGTCCAAAAAATTTGAAATTAGTCAACATAATATTACATAATAATTCCTTATCAGTAATTATATTGAGGTATACAGCAAGCTGTAAATAATGTCCTTCCTTATCATTCCTTATTTATGGCTAAAATTGACAAAATATTCAAAATATGATTCCATTCCTTATTATACACCGAAATTAATGGAATATTTTATTCCATTCCATTCCTTATCATTCCTTATTTATGTACATATATTAACAAAATAGTCACATGGAAAGTAATAATTATTAAACAAAATTATAGTTATTATACCATGCAATTCTATTATGGTTCAAAATATTTTAATCTTACGTATTTTTTTATTTTATATTCGTAGACAATCAAATTACTATATGATGTATATTATAGTAATAAAAAAATATTACTATATTTTGTTAATGTACGTAATTAAATTCCTCTCATGGTAATATTGAAAAAAAAATTCAACAATCAAATTACTATATGGTGTATATTATAGTATTAAAAAATATTAATGTATTATGTTAATGTACGTAATTAAATTCCTCTCATGATAATATTACATGAGCGTTGTTTTCCCGCCTATCCTAAGAAAATAATTCTGAAATTTGAAATTACATTCATTTTTTACCTAATTAAATAATAACAAAAATACTATATATGTTAATTTAATTTTATAGTAATGATTACCTAAAATATTTATTATACCATGAATCATTGTCTACTTTTAAAGTACACTAAACTAACATTCAGGATATTTTTTTCAACTTAAGTTCAATTTTTTTAATATACAAATAAAATTAATATATAAAAATATATCATTAAAAAGTTCTAACTAAAAAATTTTAAATAACACCTATATTGATATTTTTATTTTAATGTATTAAATTAACATACAATTATATTAGATCACTATATTATATTCATTTTTAATATAATATTGGTTCATTTTCAAAATATTGTAGATTGATTTTTTACCATACTATTGAAATATATAATTAAAATTAACATGGACTTGCATAATTAAATTCTATTAGAATTGAAATCTTCTATTTAATTTAATATTTTATATAGAATTGAAATTAACATGTTATTATTTTAAGTCTATTAAATTAATTAAAATTAAATTCTTTTATATAGAATTGAAATCATTTATTTAATTTAATATTTTGGTATTATAGAAGTTTTTAAATTTTTATTTATTTTGAATTTCAATTCAAAAAATAATAAAATTACAATAATTTTATTTGGTTCAAGTTTAGTTATATATCTTTTTTAATTCAATAGTTAAATTACGTATGACAATTGAAATAATTCTTTTTTCAAACTTTTCATGTGCCTAAAGTAAACTTTGTTGCAAAATAAAATTAAAATAAATCAAATGCAATCTCATTGTTATTTGTAATTCTATTTTCCATCATTATATTGTTATATGTATAGATCTCTATCATTTTAAAAGTCATTAAATAATAATTTGGTAAGTTAATGGTAATAGAATTTATAATGTTTTGTAATACAAATGCTATAAACAAATTTTATAAAATACCATAAATTATAAAAATTTACAAATTTAAAATAATAGTTATTATTTAAATATTATGAGCCCAAAACAAATTAATTTACGTTAATAACATAACTGAATAAAAACTAACATAAAAATGAACTAATTGAACTAACTTACATTTGCGGAGTTTGAAAAAAAGTATATTGTTATTTGGTAATTGTCTAACATCTAAATATAATGTTATTAAATTAATTGAAATTCACATATTTAAGAATGATGCATCATCTCGGGATATGTCAATTTAAAATGAAGAAGAATAAGATATAATAGAACTAAAAGAAATAAGGTTTCAATAGATTAGTTAAAAACATATCATAGATCTACAAATGTTGAACCACAAAGTCAATTATGTACCTATTATTTAAATGATGATCTAGAGAGGTTTTTGATTGTGCTACATTTATAGGTTGGAAAATATTTAGAAAAAAAAAACTAAATGGTTCCAGACATCTATTTATTATTTATGATAACAAACAAAAGTTTAAGTCAAAAGCTTGTGTGAGACCGTCTCATGGTCTCAATCCGTGAAACGGGTCGGATCTTTAATTAACGAGGTCAAAGATCCGAATCATTAACAAATTATTGGCTAAAGTGTCATCTAGCACCATGAACTATATCCAATTATTCATGCCGCACCTTCAACTTTCATATTGTATGTATCAAGCCACAAACCAAAAAAAAAAAAAAAATTCGCCTAGAACTTTTAGCAGGTTTCCCTANAAGCCACAAACCAAAAAAAAAAAAAAAATTCGCCTAGAACTTTTAGCAGGTTTCCCTATCTTCCTGCTGACATTGCGTCTGATGTGGCATTTCTCTTAACCTTATGTTATCCATGTAAGCATTTACATATTTAAAATTAAAAAAAAAACAATATTATTATATTAAAATAACCAGAATTTTCTTCTCTTTATTTTCATAATGTACACTTCAATTTTCCAATTCCAATGTTTCAAAATTATTTTTTTTTTCAGAATTTATATTTTTTGACTAATTTTTTGTTTAGTACTTTTTCAATTTTCCAAATTTATAGAAATGCTAAATTTTTTTTTTGTTTAGTATCTTTTCCACGTAAATATATCCACCAGCACTTTGAAACAGAGAAATGGTCTTTAGTTTTTGTTTGTGTTTTTTTTTTTAAATTTTTATTTTTAATATGTAAATGCTTACATGGACAATATAAGGTTAAAAGAAATGCCACATCAGTTGGAAACCTACGCCATGTCAGCAAGAAGACAGGGAAACCTGCTAACACTACTATAAAATTGATCATATAAGCATCACTTTACACTACACCGGTTTAAACAGGTGTAGTGTATTTCCAAAAATAAATTAAAAATAAACTTTACGCGGCACCCACGGGGAGTTGGTGCCACGTAAAGTAAATTAATATTTTATTCTTTTACTTTAGGCGGCACATGTTACCTATGGGTGCCGCGTAAAGTAAATTAATATTTTATTAATTTACCTTACTAAAAGTTTTAAATTATTCATTTCTTTTATATACATGTTTCCTAGTGATGTAAGTTTTAAATTATTCATTTGTTTTATATACATTTGTTACTTATGCTTATTGAACTTGGTTGATTTGTTATTTTTCAGGTTTTTGAATAGTCTGTGTAAGCAGTATGGAGTAGCATCGATTGGGTTTGCATGTCCAACACAAATTTCAGCGGATATGTTCAACAACAATCATGAAACCGTTACATCATATTTGATTCATGTTATGGACACACATAAGGATCAACAATTCATATTGGCACCGTATCATCAAGAGTAAGTCGTTTATTATATTATTTTCTATAACTCAATAACTTTATTTGAAGTGTTTTATAATATATTTGTAAATGTAGGAATCATTGGTTGTTGATCGTGATTTGCATCAACTTAAAAACGGTGTATGTATTTGATCCTTTGAAATGCGGGCGCACTCTTGAAGTCAAACCTAGTATGAATATGTAAGTAAAAACTTTATTATTAATATATGTATATCAAATGTTATTATGTTATTTATAAATTGATATAAGTGTTTATTATATTATTAATATAGGGCATTTCGATCCGTTCCAACAAATGGACGGGGTCTTAGAAGTATGACTTTGAAGGAATGCAAGGTATAAAGTTAAAATTAAAGTTTTAGTATATATATATGATACTAACATTAGTGTTTTCTTATGGTTTTAATATATATGCTATATATTAACATGAACTAATATATATCTATATTTTGTAGTGTCCACAACAACTCGGAGGTTTTGAATGTGGATACTACACAATGCGATTCATGTATGATATCGTTACCAAGTGTTCAATGCTTGATCGTTTAGATACGGTAAGAAATTTAAATAGAGCTATATATATATGTATAGTTAAACTATAATTTATAAATTAATATGTTGACTAATAACCCTAATTAATTTGTTTTGTAGGCATTGGAAGATACCACATACTCAATGAATGAAATAGAAGAAGTTCGAGAGTTGTGGGCAAAATATTTTCTAGAAGAGTGCATTTAGACTTTATTTCGTTTTATAAACATGATTATCTCTATTGTTATATATATTGTGATGCATGTTGTTTTTTATTATTAATTGTGAAAGATATTGTGAATTGTGGTGATGTTTGCATGTGTGTGTTGGTGGATGGTGATGTTTGTGTTGTTTTAAATAGTATGTGTGTTGGTTTAAAATTAAATACTTGTGTTTCTTTGAAAGTTGTTATTTGTGTTGGTTATTAATTTGAAATTAGTCATGTATGTGTTAGTTTGAAAATATAATTGTGAATAGCTAGATAATAGATATAGGTTTATAAATTTTGATGTTGAGTTGGATGATTTGGAAAATTCTGAGCAGGTTTTAAATACAAAAAATTGGAATATTTGTAATTTAAATTAAAAAATTAAAAAAAAAAACGGTTTACGCAGCACCTGCTAGTGCAGGTGCCGCGGAAAGTATTTTTTTATTATTATTTTATTACTTTCCGCGGCACCTACTACGCTACAGGTGTCGCGGAAAGTATTTATTTAAAAAAAAATTAAATGCTTTCCGCGGCACCCGTTACCGGTGCCGCGGAAAGCCTTACCTTTTAGCGTCAGTAGCATAGGCTACACCTGTAGAGGTGTAGCGAAAACACTTTTACAGGTGTAGCCTATGACCTTTTTTGTACTAGTGTAAAAGTTCTGATCTAGATGAATTTTGTTTTTTGGTTTGTGGCTCGACATATACAATATGAAAGTTCAGGGTGCGACATGAATAATTGGATCAGTAAATCAAAGATTCGACCCGTGAGACCGTCTCACACAAGTGCTACTCAAAGTTTAAAATATCACCAAAGTAGATTCTGAAACAAAACTCAGATATCAATGTAAAATTTTAAAATAAGAATGTTTTTTCATGCAAGGAAAAAAAATTACATAATATTTATCAATATCTATATAATAAAAAAAATTATCAATTTTTCTTTTTATCCATATATGTAGACATATATTATATTATTAGTATTTTGTACAATAATATGAAAATATATACACTTTTTTTATAGAATTGTGATTACTGACATGATTATACACGTTAATTACTACAACGGTTACTTATTATAAAAATTATTTTAAAATATGTCACTCATACTCTTAATTAAAAAATAAAAAATATTTAAAAATTTGTCTAAATATGTAATATAGTTAGGGACTAAATTAATTCATATAAATTTAAAAATTAAATTCTTTAAATTTGTAAATGTAATTTTCTTAATTATAATTAATAAAATATAAAATATAATTAAAAATAAAATTATAAAATTAACAAAATAGGTGTCCATACATATTTATATTTTTAAAAATGCATACATAAATATAATTTTTTAGTACTACTAACTCTGTTACAATGTAGTATCTGTTCATAGCTACTTTCTCAACCTACTGAATCACAAAGAGTCAACAGTTGCCTTTACTGAGGCTCGAACCTACTCCCATCCATGTGGAAGTACATAAATATACTTATGCACTATATTAATCATACAAAATTAAAATGTTATTTTTTAATTTCAAAATTTAATTATTTTAATTATAATATATCAATATAAATTATAATTACATAAATTATATTATAAAATGTGCATACATACATATTAATAAATATTATTTGTATATACACTGTATTACACAATCATATAAGAAAATGCGTTTGATCAAAGTTTAAAATCACATATATAAAATTTAAAATTTACACTTTTTAATTTCTAAGTATAATTTTCTTAGTTATTATATATTCATATTGTTAGATTTATACTCCGTAGTATATATGAAATACGATTAGGAATAATTCAATTTAATTATGTAAATTTTTTTCTCTATAAATTTATCTAAATATGTACATGATTAGAAGTTATATTAATCATACAAAATTTTAATTTTGTATGCTATGGTAATAATTACTTGACAAAATATATTAAAATTCAACTATATTATTATATTGTACATTTTAATATATTTTTATTTTTAAAATTTTTATTTAAATTCATAATAACAAAAGTTTTTTTATTTAAATTCATAATAACAAAATTTTTTTCATGCATCGCACGGGTAAAACACTAGTTTGTAAAATAAATTATAAGTTTCCCCAAACAAAGCCTTTATATATTAAAGTTAATTTTGGTTTGCAAGAAAAAGCATTAGAAATATATTGCCATGACTACCAATCATAGCCGATTATATTATTCTTGGAGAATCAATTGCTTATGCTTCTGGAGTTCATGTCTTCAGTTAAACCTGGCAATTCGTGTATACGGGTTCGTTAACGGGTCGACACGATAACGACACGAACACAATAACGCTAAACACGGACACGACACGTTAAGGTTAACGGGTTCAAAATTTTAACATGAACACGAACACGATTTGTTAATGGGTTAAACGGGTTGACACGATAGACACGTTTTGTTAACAGGTTTCGAATCGTGTCGACACGATATGACACGAAACTCGTTCAAACCCGCTAAACCTATTAATATTTTTAAAAAGAAACTAAAATTTAAAGTTATATATATATATATATATATATATATATATATATATATATATATATATATATATATATATATATATATATATATATAACA
>NC_044927.1:14905600-14915373 GCF_003576645.1 Ipomoea triloba
ATATATATATATATATATATATATATATATATATATATATATATATATATATATATATATATATATATATATATATATAACATTCAATCTAATCAAACAAACTAAAAAAATTAATTTATAACATTCATAAAATGATAAAATAACATCCAACAATCATAATTAAAGAAGTCCATACTAATTTTTAGAATAAAATTGAACACAAAAGAAATTCAAATTTCATATTGTTGAACATCAATAATTGGTGTAGGATCTTGGCCTAATGTAGTAAATTCATCGTTAGTCATGTTCATGATATCTTTTGTAATCTCATTCTCATCGTTAGTCATGTTCATGATATCTTTTGTAATCTCATTCATCACGTTAGTCATGTTCATGATATCTTTTGTAATCTCATTCATCACAATGGTTCTTACCTAAATGACAATGGTTCTTAGCGGGTTATAAACATGTTTGTGTAAACAGGTTCATGTAAACAAGTTAACACGATAATATTAACGGGTTTAACGGGTTCTTAACAGGTTTAACGGGTTGACCCGTTAAGACACGAAACATAACGAGTTCTTAACGGGTCAACTCGTTAACGACCCGGGACATGTTAAGGCTAAACACTAACCCGTTATTTTCGTGTCCGATCTCGTGTCGTGTTAACGAGTCGTGTCCATAATTTCCAGGTCTATGACTTCAATTGTATGAATGTTATGAGAAAGGTAATCAATTTCTTAAATGCATGAGACATAATTGGAGGAATTGCATTGCAAAATGTGAATTGAACCACCAAAGAGCGGTTGAAGGTTTAAATGAATTCTATTTACGAATAAGGTAAAGAAGAGAAAGGAAACGAATACAGTATATATACTATTAATAAAAATAAAATTCTTAATTTTAACTTTTTGTCCAAAATACTCCTATATTATTAAGGTTTGCGTAATATTGTAAAATATGATAATACAATTTCTATTCGTAATACAATTGTACATTAAAATATGGTAATAAAATATATTCTTCCCTACGTTTCTATTCGTAATACAATTCTAAATTAAAATTACTAATCGTAATAATACAGTACATATATTTCTCTGCAATGCAATCTATACTATTAATTAATAAAAACAAAATCTTTAATTTTAACTTCCCGCCCAAAACACTCTTATACTATTATTTAAGGTTTGCGTAATATTGGAAAATATGGTAATACAATTCCTAATAAAATATATTCTTCCCTACTTTCCTATTCGTAATACAATTCTAGATTAAAATTACTAATTGTAATAATACATTACATATATTTTCAATTCCTAATAAAATATAGTCTTCCCTACTTTCCTATTCATAATACAATTCTAGATTAAAATTACTAATTGTAATAATTGGAATTTTGGGATTTGACTTGCACCCCCTTGCGCGCGAGAGAGAGGCTCTATGCTATACAATTCAATAAGCCTTAGAAAGGCTCTTGTATAAGCAGTGGTGCAAACCCACTTTCCAAACCAATGTGGGACAAAAGCTACTTGAAAGCTTTTTCTCTCCATTTTTCTAATTCAAATGGGTCAACTTTGAGAACCAATTTCTCATTCACCCATTATCCGTTTTGAGCGTACAATATATCAATCTTTTCGTCTAACTACGAAGAACCCGAATTCACTTTGACCTGACCGAAATCAAAAGTGGAATTCACATATATTTGTACCACAATATAGCCACAAAAATGTCATTTTATGCTATTTTTTCCAATAGTTATTCACTTATTTTTTCCAGAGAATATCAACGCTCTACGGTCAACCAACAATCGCTCAACTGATTATCCCATTACTCCCAGGTGAATTTTTCTCTAATATAGTTATGCTTACTGAATATCAAAATATAAGTGTATCTCAAGATCTTGCAATAACTAACCGACAAGTATTAAATTAATGATATATAATGCAATACAAATTATCTACATATTGCATTTATACACTTATTTTAGAACATTGAATTTTTGTGATATTTGTTGCATGCAAGGAAGACTCATACTATAGTTTATTTGTCGATTCTTATATGTTATAAATCATAATATCATAAGAAACGGATACTTTGATGAAATATGAAGCATGAGTAGTCTGTCAATCAACGGTTATGGACATCACATTTCAACAGTTTGGATGAGCATCATTCCAAAAAGTCACACACACCATTTGGTAATCTAGAGTCAAGTTTGGATTAACAGTTTCAATATATGTGTAACCCCTCGGTTTTTCCGACAAAGTTAGGGTTCGAAAAATATTTTTTTAGGCTATAATATTTATGAGGTGATCTCTCGGTACTTCAGAAGGATTTTTATAAGTGAGACTAGTTATTAACAATCTGCGATCTACGTACCGGTCACGAACCGTAAAATGTTAAAGGATGCTTATACAGTTCGAATTTTCCTAAAGATTAGATTATTAAGTATGATACGATTAAGCCTGAACTTCTAGTTAGTTCAAGTGAAAATTTAAACGGACTGTAAGGGTAAAATTGTTACGGACCTTGTACCTATATTTCGCGAGATACCGAAAAATTCCCAATTTTAGTGGTTATCGACGGGATTATTTTTAGGATAATTTTGGTGTTAAAATTTTCTCGAATTAAGTTATAATCCTCCGAACTTTCATCTGATTTAACCCCAAACTGGCAAAGTAAATATTTGTTCTTCAAGAGCCACCATAGGGAGTTGACATGTGGCACTCCTATTTACCACATGGCTAGTGCATTAATGGCATGTCATAGGAAGTATGGGAATGTTGCACTTGTTCCTTAATCTTCAAGCAAGACTCACCATCATCCCTTCTCTCCTACTTCTAAGTTCGAAAATCATAAGGGAAAAAGGAAGAAGAAAGAAAAGCTTAGTCTTCCACTTTGTGATCAAGAACTCCTAAGCATCTCTTCAACTCAAGTGCTCTAGTGTAGGTAAGACTTTGGTTTTGTTCGGTTAAATCCTTCCTAGAACTTAAGTGTAAACAAAAGGTGCAGGAAAATGTTGTTATTATGGTGTTTGTTTTTAGGATCTTTGGTGAAGGGCTCGAAAGAGGAGATCATCAACTCTTACGGTTTTAAAATTCTTCTAAAGAGGTAAGGAATCCCTTAAGTTGGTTTAGTCAATTGAAGGTGATCAAATGCTAGTAAATTATGTGACTATGAATTTTATGTGAAAATTATGTGTTAAGTTTATGGATCTACAAGTTGGCTCAAAGAAACTACACTTTAATGTTTAGTAATTTTTGGTATGCATGTTCATAGTTAATTTATGCATGTATATGTTATGTTTATGTCCATATAGGCTTATACTTGTGAAAATATTGAAAAAAAATCAAGATAGTCTCTGGCAGTAACTTCCGAGATTTATTGGGAAATATTGGTAAGGTATTTTGATCCTTTTTTTTTTAGACATGTAGTTCTATAAGTGTAGAACCTGCATATAAAATTTCATAATTATCGGAGTAGTATAGGTATGGTTTTCGAATTTTTTTCCAAAACTGGTCCAGAGAGAAAAATTCTGGACAGCACACTGCCAAGGGCAAAAATGGAATTTTCTGTGTTTATTCGTGGATCAAAATGACCAAAACTTTTTATGGACATCAAGTACTATAAGTTGGGGTTCTACCTTAAAAATTTCAAGTGAAAAAGAGTTCGGGAACTATTTTTACAGGCTCAATCTTTCAGACCGCGCCAAGCTGAAATTTGCTGAAAAGGAATGGTTAGAAACAAGTTTGACCAAAAATTTGGATGGACGCGTCCTTGGACGCGCGTCCATCGACGCCCAGAGTAACGGCGTCACGGCCGAGAGGCCGGACGCGGGCACGGACGCACGTCCGTGGCGCCCAGTTTTTCGGCGTCATTTGCCGAACCAGCGGACGCAGCTAGGACGCGTGTGCGTCCGCCGCTGCGGATAACCGCGAATTTTCGCGACGCGATTTCGTTTTCGACTCGTTTCCGACTTGTTTTTAACCGAACCTTCCCCCGATGTTTTTAATCCCGAGTGTTATGATGTTTGGAAGGCCTACGGGAAACCGGGTAAATTTTTGAAAGCTTGAATATTATTTTTGTGCATTACATTTCTTAACTTGGGGAAAAATTACGTTTTAAGAAATAATGTGACTCTCGTTACTTGGATTTTCATGGTGGAAAATCATTGACCAATATGTGAATGTTGGAAACAAAATTGAGCAAGTATGATAATTTTGAGTCGTCATGTGAATATACTGAGTAGTGAGATGTCTTTGTATGATTAATTCATACTGCAGAGCGAAGTCTATTCGCTGANTGTTAAAATTTTCTCGAATTAAGTTATAATCCTCCGAACTTTCATCTGATTTAACCCCAAACTGGCAAAGTAAATATTTGTTCTTCAAGAGCCACCATAGGGAGTTGACATGTGGCACTCCTATTTACCACATGGCTAGTGCATTAATGGCATGTCATAGGAAGTATGGGAATGTTGCACTTGTTCCTTAATCTTCAAGCAAGACTCACCATCATCCCTTCTCTCCTACTTCTAAGTTCGAAAATCATAAGGGAAAAAGGAAGAAGAAAGAAAAGCTTAGTCTTCCACTTTGTGATCAAGAACTCCTAAGCATCTCTTCAACTCAAGTGCTCTAGTGTAGGTAAGACTTTGGTTTTGTTCGGTTAAATCCTTCCTAGAACTTAAGTGTAAACAAAAGGTGCAGGAAAATGTTGTTATTATGGTGTTTGTTTTTAGGATCTTTGGTGAAGGGCTCGAAAGAGGAGATCATCAACTCTTACGGTTTTAAAATTCTTCTAAAGAGGTAAGGAATCCCTTAAGTTGGTTTAGTCAATTGAAGGTGATCAAATGCTAGTAAATTATGTGACTATGAATTTTATGTGAAAATTATGTGTTAAGTTTATGGATCTACAAGTTGGCTCAAAGAAACTACACTTTAATGTTTAGTAATTTTTGGTATGCATGTTCATAGTTAATTTATGCATGTATATGTTATGTTTATGTCCATATAGGCTTATACTTGTGAAAATATTGAAAAAAAATCAAGATAGTCTCTGGCAGTAACTTCCGAGATTTATTGGGAAATATTGGTAAGGTATTTTGATCCTTTTTTTTTTAGACATGTAGTTCTATAAGTGTAGAACCTGCATATAAAATTTCATAATTATCGGAGTAGTATAGGTATGGTTTTCGAATTTTTTTCCAAAACTGGTCCAGAGAGAAAAATTCTGGACAGCACACTGCCAAGGGCAAAAATGGAATTTTCTGTGTTTATTCGTGGATCAAAATGACCAAAACTTTTTATGGACATCAAGTACTATAAGTTGGGGTTCTACCTTAAAAATTTCAAGTGAAAAAGAGTTCGGGAACTATTTTTACAGGCTCAATCTTTCAGACCGCGCCAAGCTGAAATTTGCTGAAAAGGAATGGTTAGAAACAAGTTTGACCAAAAATTTGGATGGACGCGTCCTTGGACGCGCGTCCATCGACGCCCAGAGTAACGGCGTCACGGCCGAGAGGCCGGACGCGGGCACGGACGCACGTCCGTGGCGCCCAGTTTTTCGGCGTCATTTGCCGAACCAGCGGACGCAGCTAGGACGCGTGTGCGTCCGCCGCTGCGGATAACCGCGAATTTTCGCGACGCGATTTCGTTTTCGACTCGTTTCCGACTTGTTTTTAACCGAACCTTCCCCCGATGTTTTTAATCCCGAGTGTTATGATGTTTGGAAGGCCTACGGGAAACCGGGTAAATTTTTGAAAGCTTGAATATTATTTTTGTGCATTACATTTCTTAACTTGGGGAAAAATTACGTTTTAAGAAATAATGTGACTCTCGTTACTTGGATTTTCATGGTGGAAAATCATTGACCAATATGTGAATGTTGGAAACAAAATTGAGCAAGTATGATAATTTTGAGTCGTCATGTGAATATACTGAGTAGTGAGATGTCTTTGTATGATTAATTCATACTGCAGAGCGAAGTCTATTCGCGAGATGTCGCTGTCTAGCGTGAGATGTCTTTGTATGATTAATTCATACTGCAGAGCGAAGTCTATTCGCTGAGAGAATAGATGTCTTTGTATGATTAATTCATACTGCAGAGCGAAGTCTATTCGCTGAGAGAATAGTGAGATTTGTATGATTAATTCATACTGCAGAGCGAAGTCTATTCGCTGAGAGAATAGTGAGATGTCTTTGTATGATTAATTCATACTGCAGAGCGAAGTCTATTCGCTGAGAGAATAGTGAGATGTCTTTGTATGATTAATTCATACTGCAGAGCAAAGTCTATTCGCTGAGAGGAAAAAGAAGTTATGAAATTATTGAGTGTTTTTAATAATTATAAAATCTAGTTATTCCGTAACTAGATCGCAGAATAAAAGGTCGTAAGTCCTGATCAGTAAAGCATGTGTTGTGAGACTCCCCTTTGAATTAAAGGATGAATTCTTGGAAATGGTAGTGTTATGTGCTGATATCACTTATATACCATATGGTGTTGCTTCGTTGTTAATATGATTGCAGGTAGAATGCAACCGTTGGGTAAAGCTTACATTTTCTGAATATTATGTTGTTTTCGAAACCTTTGTTTACTTTCGAGTGACAATGGATTTCCTTACTTAGCCGTCGTGCTAACTACACTTCGATGTGTTTACAGATGTTGTCTAGTATGGGCTCCTGAAGCCCGATGAGTTCTGAATAGGATGGAAGTCGAGGTTGAGGACTACCCTATCCTAGAATAGACACCCTGGAAGAATTATTTCCATACGTACATATTTGTATGTTGACATGGTTATTTGAGGTTGTAAGTTTAGCCTTAGCGTTTGGGTATAGGAGAGATACCTAAGCGTGGCGGTAACACCCAGTTTTCTGCTAGTTAGACGCTTCCGCAATGTATTGTATTATTAGGGATTTTGTAATAAATCCAAGTGGTGAAAATTGGGGTGTTACAATATGATTCATACATTTTGATATATTTTTGTTTATTATCTGATGTCAGTATGATGATTTAAATTTTGAGAGCATAGAAACAAGCTCCAAACATGCTTACACTAGTACAAAAAAAACACATACACTACACCTATAAATGATTTTCCGCTACACCTACAGAGGTGTAGTGGATGGAAGTGACTCTAAAAGTCCTTGGCTTTCCGCTACACCTGTAGAGGTGTAGCGCAAAGTATTTTTTTAATTGAAAAAATGACTTTCCGCTACACCGAGCGGGTGTAGCGTAAAGTATTTTTTAATTAAAAAAAATGACTTTCTACTACACCCGCTCTTGAGCAGGTGTAGTGTAAAGTATTTTTTTAATTAAAAAAAATAACTTTCCACTACACCCGCTTGAGCGGGTGTAGTGGAAAGTGATACTTTTTTTAAAAAAATATGTATATATATATATTCTACTGGTGGAGGCAAAACTTTTTTGATAATTAAAAATAAAAAATATTTCCCAAATGGGCAGGTCCTGGTAATTTTATTCAATATATAATCTAAAAAAGGGCATAAATGAAACTTTTGAAGTCAAATAGTAATTATGGTGACATAGTATAATAGTAGTAATTGTTGAAGATAAATACTCCATATAAAAAATGTGTATCCTCGTTAACATAAAATAATCTATACTATATATAAAAAAAATTATCCTCCTCCAAAATTTCCCGCCCAAACGTAGGGGCATTTTAGTAATATGGTTATTATTATTCTAATTATAATTAATTAATATTATTCTATCATAATATTAGTAATTATGGTAATCATAATATATTATATATAGTATAGATTGGTAATTAGTTATTAGTAATTATGGTCATTTCTTATGAGTAATTATGGTAATTATTATGATAGTCTATTTGTATTTTATAGATTAGTACAGATACGTGCATTAATGTAATAGTGTAATACCACTGAAAAATGTTTATGGTAATTAATTATTATGATAGTATATTTATATTTTATAGATTAATACATATACGTGCATTAATGTAATACCACTGAAAATTGTTTATGGTAATTAACTATTATGATAGTATATTTATATTTTATAGATTAATACATATACGTGCATTAATGTAATACCACTGAAAATTGTTTATAGTAATTAATTATTATGATAGTATATTTATTGTAACACCCCGTAAATTCGTTTGAGCCTTACGACCGATAATTAATTCCTTGGGCAATTCATTTATTCTAATTGGGCTAGTTCTTCCAATTTCACATATATATATATATATATTTCTTGAGCCTAAATTAATTATTCTAACCAAGAGCCCAATTCTTGAATTTATTCTTGTAAGGGATTTTATTCAATTTGGATCCTTACAATTCTTATAATTAAAAGTATTCTTACAATGGCCCAATTTCTTAATAATATATAAGTATAAAGTCTTTAAGACATCTTATGGGCTTTCTTTATTCTAATATATATATGATTAATTGACTAGAGATGAGTTTCTTAGCCCAACTAATTAATCTTGTACATTATATTCTTGTATGTATATAATATATGTTTTGAGCCCAATTCCTATTAAGTCTTTCACCCTAATATAATATATGTATTGTAGTATATATATTCAAGACTAAAAATCCCTAAAGGTTTTCACTCCCTCTCTCTCTTCCCTACTCCTACACTTTCACGCCACTTTCATCTTCATTTTCCTCCAAATTTGATCTTCATTTCTCCTTCAAGAATTCAAGTCAAGATTGCTCCTTTAGGCTTGTTTGAGTTTGGGTAAGTGCATCTATCTAGGAATATTCTTTGCATCTTATGGTTTTAGTGATCTTTATGCAAGTTCTTATAATGTTCTTTTGGGGTTCTTTGGGTAAAAGATGATCAAGGTGAAGGTGGGGCTTTGTGATCTTGCTTAGGGCTTGTTGGAGTTGGAGAAAGCTATTCAAGGTAACCACTATGTCCATCAAAACTATTTTTATTCACTCCTATTCTATATGATGTTCTTGGTGTTGGAACTCCTGAAAATTCCTTGTGATTAGCCTATTTTGTTGAATCTATTTGTTGGATTTCATCTTGATCTTTTGATTAGTGTTGTATGATCATTGATGGTTTGTCTTGATCTTTTGATTAGTGTTGTATGATCATTGATGGTTTGGATTTCCATGTTGATTAGTGTTGTATGATCATTGATGGTTTGGATTTCCATGTTTATTAGTGTTGTATGATCATTGATGGTTTGGATTTCCATGTTTTTTAGTGTTGTATGATCATTGATGGTTTGGATTTCCATGTTTTTTGCCTCTAAATTGGATGAAATGTTGATGTATTGGGTCTGAATATACTCTCTGGAAATATTATTTTCGTGTCTGCTTTGCATTCTGGAACTGGTAGTTGAAGTTGACCTTGCGGGGGTCCTCGGCGGCACAATGTAACCCGCCGGGGAGTTCCGCAAGGCCAAGGCGGTTGGGTTGGCCGGAGAGTGGTGTTCCGTTGAGGCAGTCCGCCTCCTTCCTGCGGAGGAGTGCGGCGGAGGACGGTGTTCCGTCAGAGTGTTCCGCAAGTACTCTGGGAATCTGCTCTCAGAGGCTGTTTTTGGGATGTTGTTGTCTGTTGTTTCTCCTTTGTTCCTGATTATTGTTGGATTGTTTTGTGGAGTATTTTACCATGTCTTTGGAGTATTTATCCATGCCTTTTGTTGGGTAATTACTACCTTGTCTTGGAGATTTATTCGTATCTTTGGTTTCCCGTTTTGTACTCTTGGTCTATTGATTCTTGATATTCATTTACCTGGGAGTTTGTTTGTGTTCATAGATGAGATGAACACTTTGTTTGGTTGTTTTGGG
>NC_044927.1:14915544-14919454 GCF_003576645.1 Ipomoea triloba
TTTTACCCCTGTATACTTGGCTCCTGATTTGGGGTTGGGTTCGGTGTGAGGATTGGTGTGAGGTTTGGTGGTTGGTGTTGGGATTTTTCTTTCGGTTCTTTAGTTGTGAGTCCTTGTTTACTCAGTTGATATCTCGTTGTTCTCGATTATGATTGATTGTTCCTTATACTCGTGTTCAGTTGGTATCTTGGTTATGACTCGTTGTTGTCTTATGCTTTCATCGTTGTGCTTTGGCTTTATTCGAATGAGTTTTGGTTATGCTTCGTTCAGCTTATTATTGTTGAGTATCCGTTTTGAACTATTGAACAGTTTGTTGGTGTTTATATTCTATATGGGTGTGTAAACCTATTTACAAACTTATATGTATATCTATACTTCCTTGCGGGTGTGAATGGTGGTTACTTAGCAGTCTTTTGCTAATGGTTCTTTGTATGTTTTCCAGGTTTGCCTTAAGTCCTTGCGTGAGCGCGATAGAGATACACCCGTATGAGGAGGCTTAGATAGTAGTTAAGTTTCTAGATTTCTGCTTTGGCCTGTGAGCCATTTGAGACTTTATTATACTCTTGACCAATGATTCGAATAGTGTTGTTTATGGATTGAGGATTTATCTTACTTATATGACAGCTTAGTTTATCTTTATGTTTAGCCTGTGCATCTAGGCTGTGTTTATACCTAGATGTGGCATGACGCCCCTTAGGTTTTAAATTCGCTTCCGCTATGTTCTGTTGTTGGTTGAGATAGTCAGCTGTTGTGTTGAGTTTTTATCTATCTCAGCCTGTGTGAGGTTGGGGTGTCACAGTTGGTATCAGAGCCTGTGTTGAGGTCTAAGTAGAGATCCTAGGGTTGAAATATGAGACTCTAGGACTTGATCGGTAGAAATTAAGATGTTTGAGAATCCTAGGATTGTGTGAATTCTAGGATGCGCGGTGAGGACACGCCTTGTTTGTTTATATTGTTTGTGCCTTGTTAACCTCGTTGTTTGCAGCTTGCGGCTCGTCTTCCGGGTAAGCCTTAATCGCTTTTAGTTACGTTGCTTCGTTTTAGTATTGCTTAGGAGCCTGCTTTAGATTAGGAATGAGTAGTTAGTTAATGCGAGACGTTGGATAGCACCGTGTGCGTTTAAGCGATCAGAAGTTTGGCGGCTCGTTGAAGAAGACTAATCTACTCGCGGCTTGGAGTCAACGGTAACGATCTACGTTCTTCGGAATTGGCGTCTTCGCGCGGGTAGTATCGTCGGCAAGGTCTTCGCTAACCTCAAGACTTGAAGAACGAGTTTCGTACAGCTGAAGTTCGCCACAAGACGAAGAAAGCGATAGGAGCGTGAAGACTGAAGACTCAAAGACCCTTGAGCTTAATCTTTAATTTCATGGCATGTAGGTGCTTTTAGGGTCTTTCTTGAAGTGATTTCATGGCATGTAGGTGCTTTTAGGGTCTTTCTTGAAGTGCATGTAGTTCGTTGAACTGTTAAGCGACCCTTAGGCGACCTTTCGCTAGTTAGGAAGTTTTAGGTAGCGTTTTGATAAGAAGTTCGAAGACCCGATCTCGTGTTATGTTGTTGAGGAGTTCGTGAAGCTAGATTCAAAAAGAAAGAGCGAAGGAAGAAGTAAAGGGCTAAAAACAAAGGTTGTTCACACCAAGACTCGAACCCGCATCCAAGGACTAGTGGCAAAGAAACCGACCCATTCGACCATGCTGACTCGTTGGTTCTTTATCGCAAGACTCAGTTTTTACTTCTGAAGGCCCAGTAGACATGGCCGTGCGGATGGGAGAAACGGAGTAGTGCTCTCCGCGAAGGCAGTCCGTGGGTGTGTGCGGAAGGGGGTGCTCTCCGCGAAGGCAGTCCGTGGGTGTGTGCGGAAGGGGGCAACGGAGGAAGGTCGTCCGCGAAGTAGCTCCGCCAGAAGAGAAACAGCACCTTAGCGGAGTCCGGTCTTCCGTGAGCGTGGTCCGCAAGTTCCAAGGGCACATGCGTCTTTTTACGATTCCAGCGAATTAAAACCCTAAGTCGTTCCGCCTCTTCTCTCCGCTTCTTCTTTTTCTTTCCCGTAGCAGCAAGAGAGCAACAGAGCACCAGAGTCCGCTACCTGCTTCCGTCGACAACGCCCAGGCGACGCACGTTGTCCGCCAAGGTCCGCAACTTCGCTCGTCATCATTCTTTCCACGGCAATCGGCAGTNACCAGAGTCCGCTACCTGCTTCCGTCGACAACGCCCAGGCGACGCACGTTGTCCGCCAAGGTCCGCAACTTCGCTCGTCATCATTCTTTCCACGGCAATCGGCAGTCACCAAGTTCGACACCCAACAACATCAACAATGCCGAGAAGAAATCCAACCGGTGAGGGTGAAGGCCCGAGCAACATCCAATACTCCATCATTGACGGTAAAGCTCTTGACCCGTTACACTTTTCGCCCGAGCTTGTGAATATGTTGAACTATCAAGGCTTGTTGGAACAGTTTTTGCGAATTGAGAGTGTAGTTTATCCTAACTTGGTTCATCAATTTTATCAAAACATGAAAGTCAAGGAAGTCAATCAAGTGCCCGTTCTCACTTCGATAGTGAAGGGTGTGAGGATTTATTTTGACCCGCCCAAACTTGCTAGATTGCTCAGTTTGCCGTTAGGGGGTGTGAGTCAGTACGAGCGTCATGTTTGGATTGAGACGCAGGAAGTGGGCTTTCGGGATTATTTGAGATATATGTTGGGGCAAGACGAGGGTATTGCTTTAGACACCCGCCCTGTTAAGCATAACTTGACCGGTGAACAGAAAATTTTTTAACCCTGTTGATAGGAGAGAGTTTGTTGCCGAATCGGAACAACGGCAAGGAGGTTACGGCGATAGAGTGTGCTTTCGCATATTTCTTGAAGCATAGGGTTAAGTTTGACTTACCCAGTCTGATGATCTCGCATATGGAATTCTGCAAGACCGTCAAGCGTCGCAATCGGCCCTACGGGATGGTTCTGAGCTGGATCTTCCAGAAAAAGAGGGTAAAAGTGACCGGGGAGTTAGCGAGGCAGCCGGTTCATAGCGTTTTCAACGCGCCGAGTCTGCAGTTTTCAGGGCTGTTTCAAGTGGATGGGAATGAGTACATCACGGCTCATGAGTTGAGCAAGATGTCAGCAGCCGAGAGCAGGGAGCTCATTGAGCGTTTTCATATTCCACACAAGAGGTTGCGAGGGTTAGTCGCGCCCCAGCAGGCCGAGCAGGCAGGTGACAATGAGGAGGACGATGAGTCCGAGGAGGAGGCTGAAGAAGAAGAGTCTGAGGATGAAGTTGACCGGGAGCACCGAAGGAAGGAGCAGCATGATCCTATGGCCTCAGCACCGCCAGTTGACCCCGTACTTCTACAGTTGCAGGAGATGCACCGGATGGTGGAGGCGAGATTCACATCGCTAGACTTGAGGGTGGATCGTGGTTTCCAGCGTCTGGGCTTCATCGAGGCCAAGCTAGGCATAGAGGTTCCACCAGAGTACCTGCACCCTTACCCTTTTCACGGCCCAGGCAGTTCTTCGCAGGGAGGCCACCCAGGTTAGTTAGAAGTTTTCATGCTCGTGTTAGCTTCGTAGTAGAAAACCCTTTGATCTAAGTGAGTTGTTAGCTTGAGTCCTTGCACGCTAGTCGTGGGTTGGGTAAGTTCTAAGTTTAGGATAATAGAGGTGTAGCATGTTCTTGAGCTTAGGATTGGTTGAGCAATCGTTCTTTTAATCTTCGGTTGAATCCTTTGTTTCCTTGAATCGTTCTGTTTCAAGTTCCCGTGAGCTGTGAGCTTCGGGGACGAAGCTCCTTTTAAGGGGGGTAGAGTGTAACACCCCGTAAATTCGTTTGAGCCTTACGACCGATAATTAATTCCTTGGGCAATTCATTTATTCTAATTGGGCTAGTTCTTCCAATTTCACATATATATATATATATAT
>NC_044927.1:14921284-14935736 GCF_003576645.1 Ipomoea triloba
TTTGAACTATTGAACAGTTTGTTGGTGTTTATATTCTATATGGGTGTGTAAACCTATTTACAAACTTATATGTATATCTATACTTCCTTGCGGGTGTGAATGGTGGTTACTTAGCAGTCTTTTGCTAATGGTTCTTTGTATGTTTTCCAGGTTTGCCTTAAGTCCTTGCGTGAGCGCGATAGAGATACACCCGTATGAGGAGGCTTAGATAGTAGTTAAGTTTCTAGATTTCTGCTTTGGCCTGTGAGCCATTTGAGACTTTATTATACTCTTGACCAATGATTCGAATAGTGTTGTTTATGGATTGAGGATTTATCTTACTTATATGACAGCTTAGTTTATCTTTATGTTTAGCCTGTGCATCTAGGCTGTGTTTATACCTAGATGTGGCATGACGCCCCTTAGGTTTTAAATTCGCTTCCGCTATGTTCTGTTGTTGGTTGAGATAGTCAGCTGTTGTGTTGAGTTTTTATCTATCTCAGCCTGTGTGAGGTTGGGGTGTCACAGTTGGTATCAGAGCCTGTGTTGAGGTCTAAGTAGAGATCCTAGGGTTGAAATATGAGACTCTAGGACTTGATCGGTAGAAATTAAGATGTTTGAGAATCCTAGGATTGTGTGAATTCTAGGATGCGCGGTGAGGACACGCCTTGTTTGTTTATATTGTTTGTGCCTTGTTAACCTCGTTGTTTGCAGCTTGCGGCTCGTCTTCCGGGTAAGCCTTAATCGCTTTTAGTTACGTTGCTTCGTTTTAGTATTGCTTAGGAGCCTGCTTTAGATTAGGAATGAGTAGTTAGTTAATGCGAGACGTTGGATAGCACCGTGTGCGTTTAAGCGATCAGAAGTTTGGCGGCTCGTTGAAGAAGACTAATCTACTCGCGGCTTGGAGTCAACGGTAACGATCTACGTTCTTCGGAATTGGCGTCTTCGCGCGGGTAGTATCGTCGGCAAGGTCTTCGCTAACCTCAAGACTTGAAGAACGAGTTTCGTACAGCTGAAGTTCGCCACAAGACGAAGAAAGCGATAGGAGCGTGAAGACTGAAGACTCAAAGACCCTTGAGCTTAATCTTTAATTTCATGGCATGTAGGTGCTTTTAGGGTCTTTCTTGAAGTGCATGTAGTTCGTTGAACTGTTAAGCGACCCTTAGGCGACCTTTCGCTAGTTAGGAAGTTTTAGGTAGCGTTTTGATAAGAAGTTCGAAGACCCGATCTCGTGTTATGTTGTTGAGGAGTTCGTGAAGCTAGATTCAAAAAGAAAGAGCGAAGGAAGAAGTAAAGGGCTAAAAACAAAGGTTGTTCACACCAAGACTCGAACCCGCATCCAAGGACTAGTGGCAAAGAAACCGACCCATTCGACCATGCTGACTCGTTGGTTCTTTATCGCAAGACTCAGTTTTTACTTCTGAAGGCCCAGTAGACATGGCCGTGCGGATGGGAGAAACGGAGTAGTGCTCTCCGCGAAGGCAGTCCGTGGGTGTGTGCGGAAGGGGGCAACGGAGGAAGGTCGTCCGCGAAGTAGCTCCGCCAGAAGAGAAACAGCACCTTAGCGGAGTCCGGTCTTCCGTGAGCGTGGTCCGCAAGTTCCAAGGGCACATGCGTCTTTTTACGATTCCAGCGAATTAAAACCCTAAGTCGTTCCGCCTCTTCTCTCCGCTTCTTCTTTTTCTTTCCCGTAGCAGCAAGAGAGCAACAGAGCACCAGAGTCCGCTACCTGCTTCCGTCGACAACGCCCAGGCGATGCACGTTGTCCGCCAAGGTCCGCAACTTCGCTCGTCATCATTCTTTCCACGGCAATCGGCAGTCACCAAGTTCGACACCCAACAACATCAACAATGCCGAGAAGAAATCCAACCGGTGAGGGTGAAGGCCTGAGCAACATCCAATACTCCATCATTGACGGTAAAGCTTTTGACCCGTTACACTTTTCGCCCGAGCTTGTGAATATGTTGAACTATCAAGGCTTGTTGGAACAGTTTTTGCGAATTGAGAGTGTAGTTTATCCTAACTTGGTTCATCAATTTTATCAAAACATGAAAGTCAAGGAAGTCAATCAAGTGCCCGTTCTCACTTCGATAGTGAAGGGTGTGAGGATTTATTTTGACCCGCCCAAACTTGCTAGATTGCTCAGTTTGCCGTTAGGGGGTGTGAGTCAGTACGAGCGTCATGTTTGGATTGAGACGCAGGAAGTGGGCTTTCGGGATTATTTGAGATATATGTTGGTGCAAGACGAGGGTATTGCTTTAGACACCCGCCCTGTTAAGCATAACTTGACCGGTGAACAGAAAATTTTTTAACCCTGTTGATAGGAGAGAGTTTGTTGCCGAATCGGAACAACGGCAAGGAGGTTACGGCGATAGAGTGTGCTTTCGCATATTTCTTGAAGCATAGGGTTAAGTTTGACTTACCCAGTCTGATGATCTCGCATATGGAATTCTACAAGACCGTCAAGCGTCGCAATCGGCCCTACGGGATGGTTCTGAGCTGGATCTTCCAGAAAAAGAGGGTAAAAGTGACCGGGGAGTTAGCGAGGCAGCCGGTTCATATCGTTTTCAACGCGCCGAGTCTGCAGTTTTCAGGGCTGTTTCAAGTGGATGGGAATGAGTACATCACGGCTCATGAGTTGAGCNCGTTTTCATATTCCACACAAGAGGTTGCGAGGGTTAGTCGCGTCCCAGCAGGCCGAGCAGGCAGGTGACAATGAGGAGGACGATGAGTCCGAGGAGGAGGCTGAAGAAGAAGAGTCTGAGGATGAAGTTGACCGGGAGCACCGAATAGTGTTGTTTATGGATTGAGGATTTATCTTACTTATATGACAGCTTAGTTTATCTTTATGTTTAGCCTGTGCATCTAGGCTGTGTTTATACCTAGATGTGGCATGACGCCCCTTAGGTTTTAAATTCGCTTCCGCTATGTTCTGTTGTTGGTTGAGATAGTCAGCTGTTGTGTTGAGTTTTTATCTATCTCAGCCTGTGTGAGGTTGGGGTGTCACATTTATATTTTATAGATTAATACATATACGTGCATCAATCTAATACCACTGAAAAATGTTTATGTTATTAATTATTATGATTGTATATTTGTATTTTATAGATTAATACATATACATGCATTAATGTAATACCACTGACAAATGTTTATGGTATATATTTATTTATTTATTTATTATGGTAGAAAATAATAATCTATATCTATATAATAATATATAAAAATATATTAGTTATAATTGTATGGAATTCTATTAATTATAATTGAATTCCATATATATTATATTCCAATACCTATTTGTTTACAGTTCCATTTATTTATTACCAATTACCAATTATTACCAAAAGATATGTTATTATTACGTTAAAGGTGAAAACATATGAATGACAATCAAATGAATTACCAATTACCAATAATAACTCTGCCTCTCTCTCTTTATGGCTATAAATACAAGAAGAAATTCAATCAACCACCACCATCGATTTTAATCTCTCTTAGTTCTGTTGGTTTTCGTTTTTGAAAGCATCAATGTACATAGGAAGAACCACCCTTCTCCAAAAAAGTGTGACACGTTTTCTGTTTTTTTACTGTTCTTATCTTATCTTTTTTTTTTTTTTGTTAAATTCATTGCAGGTTCTTATATTTTGCAATCACAAGCGCGGGAGTTAATTGTTGGTAGCTTCAATTGTCGAAAGGTAAGTTAATTTGTCAAATAACTACAACTTTTATTCTAAGTATTAACTAATCTTTTTTAATTGATTTTTTTTAACTATTCGTTCATATTTGAAATCTTATATTTCCAGCTCTCTTGATTCTTTAATTACAAATGTAGATATTTGGAGCCTAATAAGCAATGTGATGCAAAGGATAATGGATCTGTTAAGAGATGTGAAAGTTGAGAAGAAATTAATAGAATATTTTCCTGTTGAAATCATTGTCATTTTATGTTTTTGGGCATTAAAGATTTCAAATTTTAAATTTGTGTAAGTTGTTTAAATATTAACATTTCATGGTTTTACATTACTTTGAATATGTAGTAGTTTTATTCGTTTATTCATACCATGTTCAGAGGTGAAATTATAGTTCAAAAAAAGAATATTAAAAAATAATTAACTGAAAATTAAACGGCACGGAATTTAGGCCATTTGAAAAAGTAAATTAATATTAATATTTGATTGAAAATTGAACAAAAAAAGGAATTGAATTTATTTTGACAATTAAATTATTAAAATTATATTAATAATATTAATATTTATGAAGGAAAAAAGAAAATGAATATATTAATATTTCATTGGAAATATAATTGGCAATTATATTTTATAATTATATTACTTATTAATTATATGGAAATGAATATTAAAATATTTTTATTAATGAAAAAGAAAAAAAATATTACACACGGGAATCTGTTATTAATATTATGTTACTAATGTTACTAATTGGCACAGGAATCAGGCCAAATGAAAGAGAAGATTAATAATAGAAATTCACTATAAACATAACATAGCTTTCCCTATGCAAAAATTAGTAACCACCAAATGAAATATTAGCAAAAAAATATGAATGTAACCCCTCGGTTTTTCCGACAAAGTTAAGGTTCGAGAATATATATATATATTTTTAAGCTATGACATTTATGAGAAGGTCTCTCGGTGTTCGAAAGAATTTTTTTTAGACTTGTTATTAATAAGCTGCGATCTACGTACCGGTCATTAACCGTAAAATTTTTAAGGATGTATATACAGTTCGAATTTTCCTAGGGATTTGATTATTAAGTATAATACGATTAAGCCTGAACTTCTAGTTAGTTCAAGTGAAAATTTAAACGGACTGTAAGGGGTAAAATTGTTACGGACCTTGTGCCTATATTTCGCGAGATACCGAAAAATTCCCAATTTTAGTGATTATCGACGGGATTATTTTTAGGATAATTTTGGTGTTAGAATTTTCCCGAATTAAGTTATATTCCTCCGAACTTTTATCTGATTTAATCCATAACTGCCAAAAGAGTCTTATTCTACAAGGCACTCCATGGGATTTTGACAAGTGGCATCCCTATTTGCCACATGGTAATTAAATAATTAATTAATGGGAAGAGTATGGGATGAGCTAAACCATGTCTACACTCCAAGTCTTCCTCTCTCTCTCCCACACCCATTTTCGAAATGAAGAAAAGGAAAAAGAAGAGAAAAAAAAAATGTCATCTTCCTCTTGGATCCAAGAACTCCATAGTTTTTTCTTCAACACAAGTGCTTTATTATAGGTAAGACTTTGGTTTTATCCGGTTAATATGGCTAGAATCCTTCCTAGAACTTGAGCTTAAGCTAAGGATTCATGAAAATGTGGTTATTATGGTGATTTTGTTTAGGATCTTCGGTGAAATGGTTTGAAGGAGAAGATCACCATCTTTCTACGGTTTAAAAATCTTCTAAAGAGGTAAGGAATCCCTTAAGTCGGTTCAATCACTTGGAGGTAAACAAATGCTAGTAAATTATATGACTAGGAATTTTTACGTGGAAATTATGTGTTAAGTTCGTGGATCTACAAGTTAGCCTAAGAAACTACACTTTGGATTTTTGGTAATTTTTGTATACATGTTCATAGCTAATTTATGCATGTATATGTTGAATTTATGCCCATATAGGCTTATACTTGTGAAAATAGTGAAAAGAAATCAGGATAGATTCTGGCAGTAACTTCCGAGATTTATTGGGAGAAATTGGTAAGGTATTTTAATCCTATTTTTTTTAGACATGTAGTTCTATAAGTGTAGAACCTGCATATAAAATTGCATAATGATCGGAGTAGTATAAGTATGGTTTTCGAATTTTTCTCCAAAACTGGTCCAGAGAGAAAATAATTCTGGACAGCACACTGCCGAGGGAAAAAATGGAATTTTCTGTGTTTATTCGTGGATCAAAATGACCAAAACTTTTTATGGACATCAAGTACTATAAGTTGGGGTTCTACCATAAAAATTTCAAGTGAAAAAGAGTTCGGGAACTATTTTTACCGGCTCAATCTTTCTGACTGCGCCAAGCTGAAATTTCTGGCAGATTTGGGTGGACGCGGCCTTGGACGCGCGTCCATCGACGCCCAGAGTTACGGCGTCGTGGCCGAAAGGCCGGACGCGGACACGGACGCACGTCCGCTGCGCGTCCGTGGGCGCCCAATTTCGGCGCCATTTACTGAACGTGCGGACGCGGCTCGGACACACGCGTCCGCTGTGCGTCCGCAGCTGCGGCCAACCGCGAGTCCGCGCGACGCGGACTCGTTTTCGACTTGTTTTTGACCAAACTTTTCCCCGATGTTTTTAATCCCGAGTGTTATGATGTTTGAAAGGCCTACGGGCAAAAGAGATCTATTTTTGAAAGAAATATCTGTTTTGGAAAAATTATGTACATCACTTTAGAAGAAAATATTGTTGTTGAGAAATAAGTACAACTCTTGTAACTTGAGGAATTGTGTTGGAAAGCCTATGAGTAAATAAAAATGTTTATAAAACTTACGTCGAAAGAACGTATGCTATTTTGGTAAACAGGTTGTCAAAACCTTATTTTTTGAGGAAAATACTACTTTTAAGGAGTGAGTACATTACGTGAGAAAAACGAGAAAATGACGATTGAAAAGCCTGCGGGCACTGAGATTATTTTGAAAATCCTTCTTGGGCTGATGAGATAGCCGATTTCAACTATTGGACTCAAATGAGAAATATGTCCAAAAGAAATGATTTGAGAAAGAAAAACGGAAGGAAGAATCATGTTTTCAAACCCTTAGTTTCTAAAGCGAGTTGAGGAGGACCTTGATTGACCCACGGGTGGCTTTAAGTGCCATGGCCCAGTGGTCGTTGTGGATATTGTATGACCAGTTCATACTGCAGGGCGAAGTATATTCGTCGATATGTTATAGTGTATGACCAGTTCATACTGCAGGGCGAAGTCTATTCGCCGGGTACTATATAACTCGTAGGATGAGGTATTCCTATGGGGGTGTGCACACTTAAGGTATAGTTACTCCAGAAGTCCGGGTAGGTGTTGTTTTTATGGACCTAGCTAGGCCAGCTAGGAATCATTTTAACGAACCTTACGTCCAGGGGATCAGTGTTAGACCGGGTGATGACCACTGAACCCGAGTTCGATGATCCAAGTGGTCAGAGTGGGAGTTATGAGAATGCTCCAAAGGCCTCACGCTCACTAAGAAGAAACTAAGGAAGTTTTAAAGATGAGAAAAGAGTTACTCTGTAACGACTTGAGAAGGAAATGATTCTATCCAAAATGTGACGAATTTTGAGCACGGAAATGTGCTGTTGAACCTCCTTTTGAGTTAAAATGAGGGAACTACTGGAAACAAAATATTTTACAAACTTGTCTGAAAAACAGAAAAATGTGTTTTAAGTGGCAATGATGCCGGTACCTTTATATGAGAAAAGTTTACGTGTTGAGTTAGCTTTACGCCTTATATTATATTATCTGCTATTGATAACCTGATTGCAGGTAGAGGTATAACTCGTGGGTAAATTTTACAACTTACAAATTATTATATTTTCGAAACCTTTGTCCACTTTTGAGTGACAATGTGTAACCCCTTGGTTTTTCCGACAATGTTAAGATTCGAGAATATCGATATAATTTTTTTTAAGCTATGATATTTAAGAGAAGGCTTCTCGGTGCTCGAAAGAATTTTTTTTTTTTAAAGATTAGTTATCGATAAGCTGCGAACTACGTACCGGTCACGAACCGAGAAATTTTTAATGATATAGATTCAGTTCGAATTTTCCTAGAAATTGGATTATTAAGTATCATACGATTAAGCCTGAACTTCTAGTTAGTTCAAGAAAATTTTAAATGGACTGTATGGGGTAAATTGTTACGAACTCTGTACCTATATTTCGCGAGTACCGAAAAATTCCCAATTTTGGTGATTTGCGACGGGATTATTTTTAGGATAATTTTGGTATTAGAATTTTCTCGAATTAAGTTATAATCCTCCGAGCATTCTTCTGATTTAACCATAAACTGGCCAAATAAGTTGTGATCTTCTTAAGGACTCCATAGGGTATTGACAAGTGGCAACCAAAATCTAGCCAAGATTGGTCTTCCATTGTGATCAAAGAGCTCCTAAGCATTCTTCCAACCCAAGAGACTAAGTGTAGGTAAGACCCTAGACTTTGTTGGATTAAATCATCATCTCTAGAACTTAAGTGTTAATGTTTGGTGCATGAAAAACATTGTTGTTATGGTGATATTTTTAGGGTCTTTGAACTCAAAAGAAGGATTTAGCAACTTCTTCGGCTTTGAAATCTTCCATCAAGGTAAGAAATCCCTTAAGTCGGTTCAATCACTTGGAGGTGAACAAATGCTAGTAAATTATATGACTAGGAATTTTTATGTGGAAATTATGTGTTAAGTTCGTGGATCTGCAAGTTAGCCTAAGAAACTACACTTTGGATTTTTGGTAATTTTTATATACATGATCATAGCTAATTTATGCATGTATGTGTTGAATTTATGCCCATATAGGCTTATACTTGTGAAAATAGTGAAAAGAAATCAGGATAGATTCTGGCAGTATGTGAAAATAGTGAAAAGAAATCAGGATAGATTCTGGCAGTAGCTTCCGAGATTTATTGGGAAACAGGATAGATTCTGGCAGTAGCTTCCGAGATTTATTGGGAAATATTGGTAAGGTATTTTGATCCTATTTTTTTTAGGCATGTAGTTCTATAAGTGCAGAACCCGCATATAAAATTTCATAATGATCGGAGTAGTATAAGTACGGTTTTCGAATTTTTTTCCAAAACTGGTCCAGAGAGAAAAATATTCTGGACAGCACACTGCCAAGGGGAAAAAGGGAATTTTCTGTGTTTATTCGTGGATCAAAATGTTAGGAACATCATGTAATAGGTTTTGATGATACCAACTGTTAAGTAGAAATCCCCAAGTCTCGACACATAGGCAAAACGTTGTAAGTTCGACAAGTAAACCAAGAGCGAAAATACAACCGAGTAACTTTGAGCTCAACTCGGAAAACATTTAAGCTTGAGGTAAATTTGTTTGAACATCTTAGAAGTCTCGTGTGTTGTAATCATATAGACAGATCAGAAGAAGGCATGGGACAACACTGGAGGAATAAGGGTCTGCGAGACATCAACTAAGTCTCGAGACATAAGCAGAGTTCGAGAGGTAGGACCTCTCGATACAGTTATCCAGTTCGAGACATAAACAGAGTTCGAGAGATAGACCTCTCGATATTTGAGTTCGAGACATCAAGAAATCAAGATATCAACATTGGTCTCGATACACTAACAACTCTCCAACAAAACTGAATGACGGCCTTACTTAAAGTGTGGAGAAGAAGAATATCATGGAGATGGAACAATGAAGAGGTGCCGAACGTGAAGATTTCAAAATGGGCAGAAATGGATGACACGTCAGATTTCCACCACAAACGGTCAAAAGGTGCACCAATGCTGAAGTGATCTGATTCCCTACAAACAAGGAATAATGGGAATATAAAAAGAGTAACTTTTACCAAAAGACGAAAGTGGAGCATGGACTCAAGAAAGTGAACTATGGAATATTCACTACAAGACAAAGAGGTTCAAGTTACAAGATCACCACTCCATGAAATATGCTGAAAATATGCAAGACCCATGATCAGCATGGGAGACAAATTTCAAACGGAATAATTTTCCCTCCAACGGAATTATTCCTCTACTCTCATATATAAGGACGTAAAGACACAGAAGAAAAAAAAAGGGGAAGAAAAAAAGGGAAAAGAGAGAAAAAGGAGTTAAAAAGAAAAGAGGTTCGAAATTCTTAAGAAGTGTCTGTCTAAAACGTTCAAGTGCAAGTGCTTAACTTGGAATATCATCCTGATATTCAAAACAGCGAGAAAACACATCTTAGTGTTTCAAGAGAGTTACAAAGCTTAAACTGTTATACATCCAGAAGGTGACCGAAGCTGCTCTACATCGAAGTTGATTCAACGATAGCTTGTGGTCAGATTGGAGCCTGTTACATTCAACTGTGACAACCAAAAACACCTTGCTTTGGATTAAGCAAGAGAGGTGGAGTAACCTGGCAGCTGTCCGAGTGAAAGAAACCTGAGGCTTGACGCGGGCTTGGTGATCAAAGGTCAAGTGCTCGAGAGGTGGAGTAGCTGGAAGCGGGGAGAAAAACCTTGGAGAGGTAGAGTAACCTGGGAGCTGTCTTGTGAAGATCCTGAGGCTTGACGCGGGCTTGGTGATCAAAGGTCAAGTGCTCGAGAGGTGGAGTAACAAGAAGCGGGGCGAAAAACCTGAGGCTTGAGGCGGGCTTCGTGATCAAAGCTCAAGCGCTCGATATTGTACTAAAAAAGGGAAGTTTTTAGTGCAATCCTTCCAGGGAGTTTCTGGAAGAAGAGTGGACGTAGGCGGGTTGGCCGAACCACTTAAAAATCTCTCTTGCATTTACTTACTGTTTTTATCTCTCGCTAACCTCTCGATTGCACTGCATATAAACGCACTTCTCGAACTAACTTAAACTCGTGCTAACTAAAAGGGGATAACATTTCCGCTGCGCATAAAACTTTGTCTTCACCTCGTGAGGTATCGAACCTAAACATCCTAAGTTCAATACACACGAGAGGTTGAAAAGATTTGCAAAATCTTATACAAGTCTATTCACCCCCCCCCCTAGACTTGTACCCCATCCCCTTGGGACCAACAATTGGTATCAGAGCAAGTTCTCTGATCGATATAAACCTTTGTTTATATTGCCTAGAGATCCTTCTTTGAAAAATCTTTTAAAAATTTTCAAAGCACGAGATAATTCTTCTAATATGGATAGCATGTTGTCGAGACATCTTCTCTTTGATCTTAGCAGGTTCGATGACTGGAAAACACGCATGCTTGCGTATCTATCAGCCCTCCGTGATGAGATGGCCGAAGTTATAACATCTGGACCAGTCAAGATCATGATGGTAAACACGGCTGCTGAGCAAACCAGAGATACACCAAAGTATGTCCCCAAACCTAGGGAAGAATGGACAAGTGATGATAGGAAGAGAAACAACTTGGACAACATTGCCAAGGATATTCTATTTAGAGCTATAGACGAAACCATCTTTCCAAAAGTAAGAAAGTGCAAAACGGCGAAAGAGGTATGGGATACTTTGATGTTAATTGGCGAAGGTGACGAACAGGAGAAGGAGAACAAGCTTACCGTGGCCATGAAGAAGTTCGAGGACTTCAAGATGAAGCCAGGGGAGAGCATCGACAGCATGGAATCTCGTTTCATGAAGCTATCAATAGAGATCAGTGATCTCGAGAAGGAGATTCCACAAAAGGAGCTAAACCTGAAGGTCTTACGAGGCCTTACCAAGGAGTGGGAAATGAAGGTGATCACAATGCGTGATCACAGGGATTTGAAGAACACCACAACCGACCAACTATTCAGAGATCTCAAAGCCTTCGAATTTGAGATGTTTCCGAGAGATGAGGACGTGGTGGACAGACGGAATGTGGCACTGGTTGCGGACCAACCAACCACCTCCTCAAGGTCAGATCCTAATCCCACTGATTTTTTATCTGACGAACAGTTTGCTTTCTTCATAAGAAAATTCAGGAAGTTCATGAAGAAGACACCGGAAAGCAACACAAGTTCACCTTCCTCCTCAAGAAGGAAAAATGAGAAATACACATCCAGAGGAATGGAGGAAGAAGATCAAGGTCTATGCTACAACTGTAGGAGACCAGGGCACTTCAAGGCTGACTGTCCTTACCCTAAGGTAAGCAAGTATCAAGGCCTAGAAGGTAGGAACTCCAGGAGAAAGGAGGAACCTAAAGAGAAGCCAGCACAAAGTGGCTTCAAGGGAGATACAAAGAAACATCTGCGCAGAAAGGCGCTTGTTGCTGAGGAAATCGAGAGAACAATCGAGGAGTCCGAGACGTCGAGCTCCAGTGAAAGCAGCAGCAGCTCAGAGGATGAGAGGGGGCTCATCTGTTTATACACAGAGGAAGAAGAGAATCAATGCCTAATGGCCATTGACAATGAGGTAACCTCTACTTCCACATCTCGCTGCTCTATTTCTACCTCTCGTTGTTCTTCTTTCAGAAGTGATGACGATCCCTTTGAGATGCTTGAAACATTTAAAAGGGATCTCGCAGTCGCTAATAGCACTCATGCCAAAATCAGGGAAGAAAACAGCAAGCTAACTGCTGCTCATGCCAAAATCAGGGAAGAAAACAGCAAGCTAACTGCTGAAAATGCCAAAATCAGGGAAGAAAACAGCAAGCTAACTGCTGAAAGAGCCAAAATCAGGGAAGAAAACAGCAAGCTAACTGCTGAAAGAGACAAAATCAGGGAAGAAAACAGCAAGCTAACTGCTGAAAGAGAAATGCTTAAGAACGTCTCGAAAGAGAATTCAGAGCTAACTCTCAAAGTAAGTGAGTTAGAAGCTAAAGTAATCCAACTGACTGAAGAGTGCAAAACTCGAGAGATCACCGAAAATGATCTTAGAAAGGTTATAGCATCATACACTGATTCCTCCAAAGCCATGGAGAAAATGGTGAATGATCACAGACCTACAAGTGATAGAACCGGTCTAGGGTTCCATCGAGACCATCTCTCGAGAAATAAACAGACCAATGGTTTGGGAACTTCAAGAAATGGAGGATCTCAACCCAAACCAAATAAAGGTCATAAAGGACCAACAGAAAAGACCAGAGTAGCTATTCATAAACCGTCCCTATACACCAGCAATGGAAAGTATAGGAAAGCTACGAAGAATGGCCGGGTACACAATATCGAGAGATCACCTCGCTATCTCTCGCAAGGCCATTCCAAGTACAAAAAGAGCTACATTCCATATAATGCGCCTCAAGGCAAATATGGNAATGCTTAAGAACGTCTCGAAAGAGAATTCAGAGCTAACTCTCAAAGTAAGTGAGTTAGAAGCTAAAGTAATCCAACTGACTGAAGAGTGCAAAACTCGAGAGATCACCGAAAATGATCTTAGAAAGGTTATAGCATCATACACTGATTCCTCCAAAGCCATGGAGAAAATGGTGAATGATCACAGACCTACAAGTGATAGAACCGGTCTAGGGTTCCATCGAGACCATCTCTCGAGAAATAAACAGACCAATGGTTTGGGAACTTCAAGAAATGGAGGATCTCAACCCAAACCAAATAAAGGTCATAAAGGACCAACAGAAAAGACCAGAGTAGCTATTCATAAACCGTCCCTATACACCAGCAATGGAAAGTATAGGAAAGCTACGAAGAATGGCCGGGTACACAATATCGAGAGATCACCTCGCTATCTCTCGCAAGGCCATTCCAAGTACAAAAAGAGCTACATTCCATATAATGCGCCTCAAGGCAAATATGGTAGGTCTGAGATCCACATAGTTAGGAACTCACGGATGGAGAAAGGCAGACTCTATCCATCTAGTGAGAATTGGTCATCGAATCACAATTTCTGGAAGAAACCTCACTTTCAGCAATTTCACATGACCAAACAGCGTATGAAAGGCATGGTGCATAAGCCGATCGAAAAGTCTATACCTAAGTTGATTTATGCACCAAAGAGGCCTAAAACCTTTGCTAGCATTCCTTATAATTATCAAACGTACAATGGCTACATTGCGCCTAGGCCTGGAATAATGGGCACAAGGTATAAATGGATGCCTAAACTCACTAACCCACCAGGACCCAAAGTTTGGGTACCTAAACTTGCTTGATTNATAAGCCGGTCGAAAAGTCTATACCTAAGTTGATTTATGCATCAAAGAGGCCTAAAACTTTTGCTAGCATTCCTTATGATTTTCAAACGTACAATGGCTACATTGCGCCTAGGCCTGGAATAATGGGCACAAGGTATAAATGGATGCCTAAACTCACTAACCCACCAGGACCCAAAGTTTGGGTACCTAAACTTGCTTAATTGCCTTGCAGGACACCAGGGACATGTGGTTCATTGACAGTGGATGTTCGAGACATATGACGGGAAATCTAACACTGCTAGAGAACATCCAACCTATCGAAGGTCCCTTGGTGACATTTGGCGACAACGAGAAGAAGGGACGCACAAAAGCTGTTGGTGAAATTCAAAAGAATGAGCTGGTTATTAAGGGAGTATCCTACGTTGAAGGGCTCAAGTTCAATCTCCTTAGTACAAGTCAGTTCTGTGACAAAGGCTACAAGGTTGTCTTCACCAAAAGCAAATGTCAGATTATGAACGAGGAATCTCTCGAAGTCGTCTTGGAAGTAGCAAGGAAAGGAAACATGTACATAGTGGATTGGAGGTCTGCAAAACCATCCCTATGTATGCTAGCAAGGAGCAAGGAAGATTTATGCTGGGATTGGCATAGTAAGTTTAGTCATCTGAACTTCAAGACTATCAACAAGCTTACTAAGAGGAACTTAGTGGAAGGACTGCCCAAAGTGACGTTTCGAAAGGATAAAATTTGTGAGGCATGTCAACG
>NC_044927.1:14936211-14945202 GCF_003576645.1 Ipomoea triloba
ATAGTTCGAGACGTAGCGGAACTCCAGTCAGAATCAGATGATGAAGAGTCTACCAAGAAGAAAGCTCCTGACTCAGTTGATCAAATCCAGATCATAGATGTTCAACCCACATCTCAACCTTCAACGGAAGTATCAACTGAGGAGCCACAACCCAATCTAAGATGGTTGAGGAGTCACCCTGCTGATCAAGTGATTGGAGATGTACGTGACAGAGTTCAAACCAGATCAGCATACAGAGAAAGCATGTTTGCTTGCTTTCTATCGCAAATAGAGCCTAAGGTGATCGAAGAGGCTCTATGTGATCCAGATTGGGTGCAAGCCATGCAAGAGGAACTTCATCAGTTTGAACGGAACGATGTTTGGGAACTAGTTCCGAGACCTCATCATCAGAATGTCATTGGTACAAAGTGGGTTTTCAGAAACAAGATGAATGAGGATGGAATTATTATTAGGAACAAGGCCAGACTTGTTGCCAAAGGCTACTGTCAGGAAGAAGGAATAGATTTTGATGAAACCTTCGCTCCAGTGGCACGTCTCGAAGCCATACCCATCTTTCTCACATATGCCGCCTTCAAAGACTTTAAGGTATATCAAATGGATGTCAAGAGCGCTTTTCTGAACGGACTTCTCGAAGAAGAGGTGTACGTTGAACAACCTCCGGGTTTCTTGAAGGACGTGGGAGCTGACAAAGTATACAAATTAAAGAAGGCACTTTACGGCCTAAAACAAGCTCCGAGAGCTTGGTACGATACCTTATCCTCTTTTCTACTTCAGTGTGGGTTCACCAAAGGCCTAGTGGACAAAACATTGTTTAGAATTAAGGATGGGGATCACATCTTATTGGTGCAAATCTATGTGGACGATATCATTTTTGGAAGCACCAATCCAGACTTGTGCGAGAAGTTCTCCAGGTTGATGAAAGGGAAGTTCGAGATGAGCATGATGGGAGAACTAAACTACTTCCTTGGATTACAAGTGAGACAGCTTAAGGAAGGTATCTTCATCAATCAGGAGAAATACACCAAGGATCTGCTCAGAAAATACAATATAGAAGGGAAATCCTTAGTCAAAGTACCCATGGGAACCTCTGTACGTATCGATGTCGACAGTGAAGGTCGAGAGGTCGATCAGACTACTTATCGAGGTATCATCGGATCTCTTCTCTATTTAACTGCTAGTAGACCAGATATATCCTTTGCAGTAGGTGTATGTGCTAGGTTTCAGGCAAGTCCTAAGGAAAGTCACCTAAATGCATCTAAAAAGATTCTTAGATATCTCAAAGGTACGCAAAGTGTTGGACTTTGGTATTCGAGAGGTGGATCTTTCGAACTTATGGGTTATTCAGATGCGGACTTTGCCGGCTGTAAGATAGATCGAAAAAGCACATCAGGGACATGTCAGTTTCTAGGTGGAAGACTTGTCTCATGGTTCAGCAAGAAACAGCATTCGATAGCTACAAGCACCGCTGAGGCAGAGTATGTAGCAGCTGGAAGTTGCTGTGCTCAGGTTTTATGGATGAAGCAACAATTACTGGATTATGGGGTTGAGTGTAAGGAGGTTAAGATCATGTGTGACAATACAAGTGCTATTGCCATCACCCACAATCCAGTGTTACATTCTAGAACAAAGCATATTGATATTAAATATCACTTCATCCGAGACCATGTTGAGAGGAAGGACATTATTTTGGAATATGTTGCAACGGAGGAGCAACTAGCAGATATTTTCACAAAAGCGTTATGCGAAAATAGATTCTCTCAACTAAGGTTAGAATTGGGAATGATAGAATTGGGATAAATGGTCAAATCTTATCTTCTTGTATTTAGTGCCATGAACTGTTTCGCATGTGAGGGGCGGTTTCATCAACTTTATGGCAGCTTTGGAGTTACACAAGCATTGAATGGTCATTCATATTACATCCCGTGACTCAAAAGTGATAACCGTATTGGGCTATAAATAAGAGGGTTTCTTTCAGAAGTTCATATCATCAACTTCCCATGGAGAAAAAGAAAGGAAAAGATGATGTTCCATTCTTTTATAGAGGAAAGAAACCGGCAGTCAAGTCCAAAGATTTTCAAGGAGAAAACTATCCAGAATCAACGAAGGGTGAACAGATTACGGAGCTTCCTGATAATCCAAGCAAGAATCCTATTCCCATCCAAGGTGAATGGATCCTCAAATACGAGGAGATCCACAACGATGGGATACTGGAATCGGGAGAAGAGTCCTGCACAAAAGGGACTCCTACTGCTGCACATTCTGGAAAAGGGCCTTCCTCAACCAAATGGAGAACCAAGGGAAATGGAGAGGAAGACCATATGAGACTTTCTGAGGTCAGCAGCAGTCAAAGGGGTGATCATACCTAATCCAAAGACATTAAGAGGATTAGCGATGAAGATGGTCACTCCCAACTACAGTAAGCAGCTCCGAAGAGAAGAACAAGAAAAGGGAATAGCCACCCCTAGTTCTGTTATTAGAGAAATAGGACTTTAGATGGCTAGTTCCTGCTTTAACGATAGATTCTTATTAGGCTGACCAAGGCCAAACAAAAGTTTCTAAGGAATCTAATAGGATATTGATTCATATGTAATGTATCTGGAAATCACTAAATGAACTTAAGGATATGTTCCAAGTGATATCTTTTAGATGAATCAAAATTGTTTCTCTCGCAATCTGTGTTCGAAAGGAAGTTCGAGAGGTCACCCGATCAGTTTGTCTATATACGTTATGTCTCGAAGAAGGGTAGTTCGAGAGGTCACTTCGAAAGATAACAAACTGATATCTCTGAACGGAGGAATAAGGAGGGTTAGGGATCAATCACTCAGGGGGAAGATCCTTAACCAGATCAAGACGGAGGAATAAGGAGGTTTAGGGATCAATCACTCAGGGGGAAGATCCTTAAACTCATGTGGAAGACATTTCACCTTCGAGAGGTGAATCCGATAAGTTCAACGAATACATGAAGGAAACGGCTAACTTTGGATATTAATGCTAGCCACGTAGTCATCGGTTACTGACGGTTTTCCGCACTTAAGGGAATTATCTTGATAAGTGGGAGCATGCTCATATAGTTACTTTTCTTTATTACCCCACTATCCTGAACCTAAAACCGCTCTGTTAATTTACCAAAAATACCCTTATTTTTCATATACGCTGACCGTTACTAGGGGTATTTCTGACCTTTTACTTCTTTAAAGAAAACCGGTATCCTTACTTGGGTCAAGCTCTCAACCCTACCCATATATCCAACCCGAATTCACACGATATAAAAGCCAAATCCTTCTTCTTTACCCGGATTCAAGCTAAAACCGTTTACCCAAAATCCCCAAATCCTAAACGCAGTACTCATTCCCTCCAAAACATCTAACCTTCATCAATGGCGTCCCAATCCTCTACATCAACCTCATCTTCTGACGCATATCAAAGGGAGTTGCTACACATTCGCTCTGAGATCAAACAAGTCAAGGCGGGGAGTATCCTTGACAAAAACGGCTTCATCACCAACTCCCTTAATCCAAAAATGGCGAAAAAGGTCCTGAAGAAGTTTGAGAAAGCAGGACTGATGAAATACATGACACACGACTACCGAACCGTTCACGCCCTCGACTTCACAGAATGGTTCGCAAATGCCAAGGTCACGAAGGGTAAAATCGAAAGCCGCTTTAATGATTTTCCCATCACAACATCTGTAGGTGACCTCAGAGCGGCATTTGATTTCGCGTCATCGGAGGAAGCAGTCAAGCATCTATCGGATTACGACTTGGACAAGCAAGCCTTCTGGGAGAAAATCCGACTAGCGACTGCACCACCCAGAGCATCCTCTGCCCTCCGCAAGTACCACCTAAAGGAGAGGTTTGCTCTCGCTGCCGACCTAATCATGAAGTTTGTGCTCGGCAAGGTGTCCGGAACTGACGAGGTTAGTCTAGACCTCCTCAAAATCCTCCATGCCATTTGGAACAACAACAAGCTGGACTGGCACATATTATCTTAAACTTCCTCCAACAGCAAGTGATACGCTCAGTCTCCAACACCAACCTGTCGATCAGTAAAAAGGTTGGTTTCGGCTTTGTTGTGCAATTTCTCCTAAGCTTGAAGGGCTTCGAACTGAGGGAGGGAAAAGAGATTCATCGAAATACCTATATGGGTAGGACGAAATCTCTAGTCCCCAAAACTAAAGGTGTTAAGGCTGCACCTTCTCCCTCACAGCCAAAAGGAAGGGGCAAAAGGAAAGCCCAAACCGAGGGAAAGAATTCTGATGATGAACCTCTCGATGTACTGATACAAAGGGTTCATATGCCAAAGAGGGCTAAGAAAGCCAAAACTGCTGTTGTCACCCAGATCCGAGAGGTAACACCCTCTGTTGTTCAAGTACCGTTTGAGGACAGGGCACAAGCCCAGGGGGAACCTCAGGCTATACTGGCCACTGAGGTTGAGAGAGTACCCCCTACCAGGTCCCTGTCAGCAGCTTTCTCTGTCGGTCTGCACGCTGGTTATGATGCTGAGGGAGATGTTAACTCTGTTAGTTTATCTCGAGAGATGGCTCGAGAGGTTGAAGGTACTGGGATCAGTGATCCAGTACAAGGGGGTGCAGAAGAACCACGTNGGCTGACCAAGGCCAAACAAAAGTTTCTAAGGAATCTAATAGGATATTGATTCATATGTAATGTATCTGGAAATCACTAAATGAACTTAAGGATATGTTCCAAGTGATATCTTTTAGATGAATCAAAATTGTTTCTCTCGCAATCTGTGTTCGAAAGGAAGTTCGAGAGGTCACCCGATCAGTTTGTCTATATACGTTATGTCTCGAAGAAGGGTAGTTCGAGAGGTCACTTCGAAAGATAACAAACTGATATCTCTGAACGGAGGAATAAGGAGGGTTAGGGATCAATCACTCAGGGGGAAGATCCTTAACCAGATCAAGACGGAGGAATAAGGAGGTTTAGGGATCAATCACTCAGGGGGAAGATCCTTAAACTCATGTGGAAGACATTTCACCTTCGAGAGGTGAATCCGATAAGTTCAACGAATACATGAAGGAAACGGCTAACTTTGGATATTAATGCTAGCCACGTAGTCATCGGTTACTGACGGTTTTCCGCACTTAAGGGAATTATCTTGATAAGTGGGAGCATGCTCATATAGTTACTTTTCTTTATTACCCCACTATCCTGAACCTAAAACCGCTCTGTTAATTTACCAAAAATACCCTTATTTTTCATATACGCTGACCGTTACTAGGGGTATTTCTGACCTTTTACTTCTTTAAAGAAAACCGGTATCCTTACTTGGGTCAAGCTCTCAACCCTACCCATATATCCAACCCGAATTCACACGATATAAAAGCCAAATCCTTCTTCTTTACCCGGATTCAAGCTAAAACCGTTTACCCAAAATCCCCAAATCCTAAACGCAGTACTCATTCCCTCCAAAACATCTAACCTTCATCAATGGCGTCCCAATCCTCTACATCAACCTCATCTTCTGACGCATATCAAAGGGAGTTGCTACACATTCGCTCTGAGATCAAACAAGTCAAGGCGGGGAGTATCCTTGACAAAAACGGCTTCATCACCAACTCCCTTAATCCAAAAATGGCGAAAAAGGTCCTGAAGAAGTTTGAGAAAGCAGGACTGATGAAATACATGACACACGACTACCGAACCGTTCACGCCCTCGACTTCACAGAATGGTTCGCAAATGCCAAGGTCACGAAGGGTAAAATCGAAAGCCGCTTTAATGATTTTCCCATCACAACATCTGTAGGTGACCTCAGAGCGGCATTTGATTTCGCGTCATCGGAGGAAGCAGTCAAGCATCTATCGGATTACGACTTGGACAAGCAAGCCTTCTGGGAGAAAATCCGACTAGCGACTGCACCACCCAGAGCATCCTCTGCCCTCCGCAAGTACCACCTAAAGGAGAGGTTTGCTCTCGCTGCCGACCTAATCATGAAGTTTGTGCTCGGCAAGGTGTCCGGAACTGACGAGGTTAGTCTAGACCTCCTCAAAATCCTCCATGCCATTTGGAACAACAACAAGCTGGACTGGCACATATTATCTTAAACTTCCTCCAACAGCAAGTGATACGCTCAGTCTCCAACACCAACCTGTCGATCAGTAAAAAGGTTGGTTTCGGCTTTGTTGTGCAATTTCTCCTAAGCTTGAAGGGCTTCGAACTGAGGGAGGGAAAAGAGATTCATCGAAATACCTATATGGGTAGGACGAAATCTCTAGTCCCCAAAACTAAAGGTGTTAAGGCTGCACCTTCTCCCTCACAGCCAAAAGGAAGGGGCAAAAGGAAAGCCCAAACCGAGGGAAAGAATTCTGATGATGAACCTCTCGATGTACTGATACAAAGGGTTCATATGCCAAAGAGGGCTAAGAAAGCCAAAACTGCTGTTGTCACCCAGATCCGAGAGGTAACACCCTCTGTTGTTCAAGTACCGTTTGAGGACAGGGCACAAGCCCAGGGGGAACCTCAGGCTATACTGGCCACTGAGGTTGAGAGAGTACCCCCTACCAGGTCCCTGTCAGCAGCTTTCTCTGTCGGTCTGCACGCTGGTTATGATGCTGAGGGAGATGTTAACTCTGTTAGTTTATCTCGAGAGATGGCTCGAGAGGTTGAAGGTACTGGGATCAGTGATCCAGTACAAGGGGGTGCAGAAGAACCACGTGAGATGGTTCGAGAGACAGACTACACAGTCAGGGTGGGAGATGATCTCTTGGAGCATAGTCGAGAGATCACAGCTCAGATAGACGAAGCAATCTCTGCCACTGAAATCATCTCTGATGGGCGGGATGACTTATATGAAGAAGTTTCCACTCAGTTGGCAGTGGAAGCACCCACTCTTGATGACTTCTCCAGGGTGATCAGGTGGATCAACTGGAGAACCAGTTCTTTCACTCAATTGATGAGTCAAGCAGCCGAAATGGAGGCAGAAGAGCAGTTTGCACTCCAGTGGTTGGCCATCTCCGAGATCCCAGCTCAACAACTGATGGATCTTGCCCACGAAACACAAGTAATGAAGCTGAACAGTGGAAGAACTGATAAAGGGAAGGGCATAGCAGTTGATGCACCAGAAGTTGAAGCTGAGCCTGAAGAAGATCCTGAAACAGAAGCTCAATTTCGAGAAGATATCAGGCTCGCCACTGCCATCTCCTTGGGACAGAACGTTGAGTTCACGAGAGGTCCAGGGGAGACCTCTGGGGTTGCTCACGATGATATCGCAACAGCCGCAATCCCACTGTCCCGAGTCAGCAATTCTGCTCTGGACGAACAGGTAGAAGCTTCGAGAGGTGAATCCGAGACCTCTGAAGCACTTCAAGTGGCACCTAACACCGTTCTACTTTTGCCACCACCTGCGTCCACACCCTCGACCACTACAGATGAAGCACAGACAATTCGAGAGGGTGAAGTTCCGTTGCTCACACTGCCAGGTTTTCCTACTGCTCCTGAAATAATCATCATCCCAGACTCATCGGAGCAGACCGAAGAGCAGCACAATGAGCAACATGAGCAGAATGCCCCAAGTTCTGCTGGTTCGAGGAGTACTGATGATAACATCGAAGGTGGAAACCAGGAAGCACCTGTCGACACTACGTCTCCAACCTCACCAGCAGATGACACAGTTCCCAGCACTGGTTCGAGAAGTGATGCTGAGGGGGAACCTCTATTGGATGAAAACAGGGAAGCGTCCAATACCGAAGAACCCTCTCTGGCTGACCCTATCTCCACAGTTGCTGAAGCTGAGGCTCCAGGTTCGAAAGGTGAGGAGCAAGAAGTGATCCATCCCTCAGGTGGAAACCGGGAAGCACCTGACATGGAGCTACCTTCAAGCTCTGAACCCTGTGTCCCTGTGGATCCTCAGACAATAAATCGAGAGGTGGACTCGCAACTGCAAGTCATGGGTGGAAATCTGGAAGCACCCAAGTCGCAACTGCAAGTCATGGGTGGAAATCTGGAAGCACCCAAGTCGCAACTGCAAGTCATGGGTGGAAATCTGGAAGCACCCAAGTCCCAACTGCAAGTCATGGGTGGAAATCTGGAAGCACCCAAGTCCCTTCCGACAAAAGGTACATCTCGATCCTCATCTCCTATTTCTGACTATGATCAACAGGCCGAAGAAGTCTTCATTGGCGAAGTGCGTCAATTCATGGCTGCTCAATCTCAGAAGATGGCTCAGCTCGAAAGAATACTCGCTGTGGTCCGCAATGCTGCAATGCCTGCTGCTGGCACAAGTGAATCCCAAGGCCGTCATGCTGAACTTCTCGAACAGGCAATATGGGCTGAGGATGCAGCACGGAAAGCCACTGATGAAGCCGCTGTAGCTCGAGCAGAGGCTGCAAGTGCGATGGCTGAATTAGCCGAGATGCGAGCAGAGCTTCGAGCCTTCCAATATTCCAGTGAACTTCGATAGGATGTGATGAAGGCCATACTCGATGACCTGTCGAACCAAGTACCTGCCCAACTTCAAGCAATCTTCGAAGGTATGTCCATCCTCCTCTCCCGTGCTCAAGCAATCTTCGAAGGTATGTCCATCCTCCTCTCCCGTGCTGATGATGCCAACAAGGGGGAAAATAAACTCCTCTCCCGTGCTGATGATGCCAACAAGGGGGAAAATAAAGTCCTCTCCCGTGCTGATGATGCCAACAAGGGGGAAAATAAAGGGAAAAAGAAGGCTGATGATGCCAACAAGGGGGAAAATAAAGGGAAAAAGAAGGTGGATACAACGGGCAAGAAAAGGGCAGCAAGTGAACCAGCTGGACCACCTCCAAAAATACCAAGAATAATGAGTAAAGCAATGGAGGATGCTAAAAAGGCAGAAAACCTAAGGGTCCAGCGCACACTGGAAATGGAAAGAAGGAGAGAAGAGGACAGAGAAAGAAGAAGAAAAAGACAAGAACAACAGTCAGAAGAAGAAAGGAAGATAGATAATATCATGACAAGCTTTAAGTTTGGGAACAGAGAAGACACTGAACAAATTCTGAC
>NC_044927.1:14945252-14946514 GCF_003576645.1 Ipomoea triloba
TCATGACAAGCTTTAAGTTTGGGAACAGAGAAGACACTGAGCAAATTCTGACCCTGGAGATATTCAAGCAGCTGAAAACCACTGGGATATCTACACACAGCAATATGTCTCCAGAAGAATGCATTGCCTGGTGGAAAGATGGAGTAATTGATGGTGAGTTCGTGGAGGAAGCCTACAGGAACTACAGGCATCTAGATGTCACAGATGAATACTTAAGCCTGGTAAATCCGAAAGACCCCATCAAGACACGAGAAGCCATTAACAAGAAAAGGAAAGCCAACAAGAAGTAAGCTCTCCTGGTCCAAACTCCATCTCATTTCAATGTATTGCTATCTATGTTGTTCTTGGTCTTATTTCTTTCAATCTTGTCTACTAAACTCTACTTTGTAAACATTCCCTTTTTATAATCATATATATCTTTTGCTGGGGGTGTTGCGTGAGTTATATTATTCATGGTTTAGTAGAGTATTTTGTCAAACTTACCATATGCGCTGAAAAATAAAATCCTTGTTAACTCTTTCTATCAAATCAGCCATATAGAGTAAGTATAAGTGTTGGCATCATCAAAAAGGGGGAAATTGTTAGGAACATCATGTAATAGGTTTTGATGATACCAACTGTTAAGTAGAAATCCCCAAGTCTCGACACATAGGCAAAACGTTGTAAGTTCGACAAGTAAACCAAGAGCGAAAATACAACCGAGTAACTTTGAGCTCAACTCGGAAAATATTTAAGCTTGAGGTAAATTTGTTTGAACATCTTAGAAGTCTCGTGTGTTGTAATCATATAGACAGATCAGAAGAAGGCATGGGACAACACTGGAGGAATAAGGGTCTGCGAGACATCAACTAAGTCTCGAGACATAAGCAGAGTTCGAGAGGTAGGACCTCTCGATACAGTTATCCAGTTCGAGACATAAACAGAGTTCGAGAGATAAACCTCTCGATATTTGAGTTCGAGACATCAAGAAATCAAGATATCAACCTTGGTCTCGATACACTAACAACTCTCCAACAAAACTGAATGACGGCCTTACTTAAAGTGTGGAGAAGAAGAATATCATGGAGATGGAACAATGAAGAGGTGCCGAACGTGAAGATTTCAAAATGGGCGGAAATGGATGACACGTCAGATTTCCACCACAAACGGTCAAAAGGTGCACCAATGCTGAAGTGGTCTGATTCCCTACAAACAAGGAATAATGGGAATATAAAAAGAGTAACTTTTACCAAAAGACGAAAGTGGAGCATGGACTCAAGAAA
>NC_044927.1:14946739-14953003 GCF_003576645.1 Ipomoea triloba
ATTTCCGCTGCGCATAAAACTTTGTCTTCACCTCGTGAGGTATCGAACCTAAACATCCTAAGTTCAATACACACGAGAGGTTGAAAAGATTTGCAAAATCTTATACAAGTCTATTCACCCCCCCCTCTAGACTTGTACCCCATCCCCTTGGGACCAACACAAAATGACCAAAACTTTTTATGGACCTCAAGTACTATAAGTTGGGGTTCTACCATAAAACTTTCAAGTGAAAAAGAGTTCGGGAACTATTTTTACCGGCTCAATCTTTCGGACAGCGCCAACTGAAATTTCTGGCAGATTTGACGCGGACTCGTTTTCGACTTGTTTTTGACCCAAACTTTTCCCCGATGTTTTTTAACCCTGAGTGTTGCGATGTTTTGAAAGCCTACGGGCATCCGGGTGAATTTTGAAGGCCCAAATATTATTTTTGTGCATTATATTTATTAACTTGGAAAGTAATTATGTTTTGAAAATTATTGTGACTCCTGTACTTGAATTTCCATAACGAGACTAACACTAACCAAAGTGTGTATTTTGGGGAAATATATTTTAACAAGTGTGATGGTTATGGAGTCATGTGATAATAATGAATGGTGAGGGAGTCTGTATGATTAATCTATACTGTAGAGCGAAGTTTCTTCGCTGAGTGAATGGTGAGGGGTCTGTATGATTAATCTATACTGCAGAGCGAAGTCTATTCGCTGAGTGAATGGTGAGATTTTTGTATGATTGATTCATACTGTAGAGCGAAGTCTATTCGCTGAGTGATGTGTGAGATTTTGTATGATTGATTCATACTGCAGAGCGAAGTCTATTCGCTGAGTGGAGTTGTGAGAACTAACTGTCGGGTGTCTCGAACAGTAGTGTGGGTGTTGTGTTTCTCACGTGTGAATTAATGGCTGTGTTATGTGCCGAAGTTACTTATATAATGTGGTATTGCTTGTTGTTAGAATGATTGTAGGTAGACTGCGACTGTTGGGTAACGTTTATCTTACCCTATTTACTATTAATTGTTGTTTTTGAAAACCTTTGTTTACTTTCGAGTGACAATGGATTTCCTTACTTAGCCGTCGCGCTAACTACACTTCATTGTGTCCTTTATTAGATGCAGTCTAGCGTGGGCCCCTGTGGCCGATGAGCTCTAAATAGGATGGGACTCGAGGTTGAAGATTACTCTATCCTAGAATAGACACCCTGGAGGGATTATTTCCATATGTACATATCTGGATATTGATATGGTTATTTGAGGTTGTAAGTTTAGCCTTAGCGTTTAGGTATAGGAAAGATACCTAAGCGTGGCGGTAACACCCAGTTTTCTGCTGGTTAGACGCTTCCGCAATGTATTACATTTTAAGGATTTTGTAATAAATCCAAGATGTGAAAATTGGGGTGTTACACAATGGATTTCCTTACTTAGCCGTCGCGCTAACTACACTTCATTGTGTCCTTTATTAGATGCAGTCTAGCGTGGGCCTCTGTGGCCCGATGAGCTCTTAGATGCAGTCTAGCGTGGGCCTCTGTGGCCCGATGAGCTCTGAATAGGAGTCTAGCGTGGGCCTCTGTGGCCCGATGAGCTCTGAATAGGATTCTAGCGTGGGCCTCTGTGGCCCGATGAGCTCTGAATAGGATGCTAGCGTGGGCCTCTGTGGCCCGATGAGCTCTGAATAGGATGGGAGCGTGGGCCTCTGTGGCCCGATGAGCTCTGAATAGGATGGGAATCGAGGTTGAAGACTACTCTTTCCTAGAATAGACACCCTGGAAGGATTAGTTCCATATGTACACTTTTGGATGTTGATATGGTTATTTGAGGTTGTAAGTTTAGCCTTAGCGTTTGGGTATAGGAGAGATACCTAAGCGTGGCGGTAACACCCAGTTTTCTGCTGGTTTGATGCTTCCGCAATGTATTGTACTATTAGGGATTTTGTAATAAATTCAAGAGGTGAAAATTGGGGTGTTACAAGTTGGTATCAGAGCTTAGGGTATGAAATCCTTGTTTTGGACAGTAGAGCTTGATACGCTCTGTTACTAAGTGAAAATCGAGAGCCTAAGGTTATAAGATCTCGGAGATAGATCAGAGCTTAGGTTGTGAGATCTTTGTTATGAGCTCAAGGTTATAAGGTCTTGAAAATAAAGTTTGGTACGCTCTGTTACAAAGTGATCTCAGAGCGGTTCGAATCTTTGGAGATTAGGTTGGAATCTAGGCTGTGAAATCTTTGTAAGATGTGACATCTTTGCTATAAGCTGAGGATTTGAGATCATTGTTATCGATGATAGAGTTTGGGACGCCTTGTTACGAGTGAGCTCATGTTCACTAAAATTATTACTTACCCCATATATATGTATATTGATTATGATATGATATGATATCAAAATTATGTGTTTTGCAAAGTTATGTGCATTATGATGTCCATGTGATCACAAGTGCATTGCATAATATGTGTATGATTCTCGAATTTTCGAAAATTGATTTTTACGGGTCAAACCCGTGTGTTGTGTAAATGCTTGGCTTGGAATTTTGGTGTTATGTACATATATGTACTAAGAATGATATATTCTTATGGAATGAATTATTGTGGAGAAAAATGTGTTTTGAGAAATTATATTTTTTTTGAAGAAGAAGATATTTATCATGAGGAAATGCTATATTTTGGAAATTATATGTACATATTTAGTCTTGGAGGATAAGAATACTTGCTGCCGGGGTGAGCCGGAAATCTCACAAAATTTTTATTTATTTTTTTTTTTGGAAAATATATGAGAATCTTGGGCTGCGGTCCAGATTATTATGAGCACTAGAGCTGCGGTTCTATTTGCTATTAAGATGAGAATCAAGGGCTGCGGTCCTATTGGTGGATTATTGTGTTTTTATTAGTATCTAATCCTCCTTGACAAATATGTTATTTTGGAAAATGATATCTCCACATGTATTTTGGGAAAATATTTTATGAAGATTATGAGACAAATGATATATGTATATATATACGATTTTGGAAAGAATATGATTGTTGAAAATCATAAAACCCAAGCCTATATTTTACGGGGTGAAATAGAACTTACTTAACTTATGCTAATTTTGGGATATACACCCCTTTGTCTTTATGTTTAAATGATTTTGTGAAAATGTGAGTACACGTCTTATGAAATTATTTGACGAGAATACATATTGTTTGTTCTTGTGCTTGTTAGTGAAATTATTAGATTTATAGAGATTATGATAAGTAATGAGATTATGATGTTGAAGAAATTTGGTGGTGAAATTATTGGCATCTGGAATATGAAAAGGAAAATCTTGGTATGTGGATATTATGAATATGAAAGTTATAGACATCAGATATGACATTGAACGAGTAATTTTGGGTTATAAATTTAAGATATGATGTTTTGAAGGATATGGTTATTTACACATTTTGTCCCGAAGAGGGGTAATACTTGGGGGTTTTGAACTATCCTTTATGACTATTATTATTATTATGATTATGATGATGAGAGTTGAGATCTCTCTATTTGGTTTCGGCCACCGGTTCATGGAATCGTCCGGTTGGTTTGGATTTAATTTTGATTTGGTTTTGGCCACCGGTTCTTGGATTCGTCCGGTTGATTCGGTATTGGTTTGGGAGTTGAAACTTTCCATTTGGACCCATTCCTCCTTGGTATTTTATATAATACCTATTTTTAGATATATGAAAAGTTTAATCAATTATTTGAAGAATTATCTTTGGTGGTTATTGTGAGAGTCGGATACTCTCTATTTGGTGGTTATTTTGAGAGATTGAGATTATCTCCTTGGTATTTAATTTGAGAACATGGAATTATCCTTTGGGTGTTTTGAGATATTGGGATTATCTATTTGATAATTATTCTGAGATATTGGAGATATTCCTTTGGTATTTATTGTGAGAGTTGGAAATCTCTCTATTGGTGAATAAGTTTTGGTTTAAAGGAATTCTGAGTAGTGATGATATTATGATACATATTGAGGAAGTTGTTATATGGAAAAGTTAAGATAAAGATATTATTATGATATGTACTGAGGAAATGGTTACATGGAAATATTCATATAAAGATTGTATATAGTGAATCCTGAGTAAATAGTTGTTGAACGATTTTGGATTATGAAATAGGCAATGACCTTATTTCTTGGAAACTTTATAAATATTTTTGGTATGCATTTTTATACATGTTCGAATGTGTATGATTTCCTCAAGATATACTTCTAATGGATTAAAGGTGATTTATATTGATGAGATTAAAAATGCCGTGTTAAGGAGTTGAAATTCATTATGTGGAAACTTATGTGCTCCAAAGTGATATCAAAAGCTATTCGAACCTTGGGAAGCTTAAGCTATGAGATGTTGGAAATAAGAAGGTATTGGAGCCTAAGTCGATAATTTTGGAGATAAGAAATTAAGTGATGATCTACTGTAAATCCATGGATAACGAGAAGGAAGTTTCGGGGACGAAACTATTTTAAGGGGGGAAGACTGTAACCCCTCGGTTTTTCCGACAAAGTTAAGGTTCGAGAATATATATATATATATTTTTAAGCTATGACATTTATGAGAAGGTCTCTCGGTGTTCGAAAGAATTTTTTTTAGACTTGTTATTAATAAGCTGCGATCTACGTACCGGTCACGAACCGTAAAATTTTTAAGGATGTATATACAGTTCGAATTTTCCTAGGGATTTGATTATTAAGTATAATACGATTAAGCATGAACTTCTAGTTAGTTCAAGTGAAAATTTAAACGGACTGTAAGGGGTAAAATTGTTACGGACCTTGTGCCTATATTTCGCGAGATACCGAAAAATTCCCAATTTTAGTGATTATCGACGGGATTATTTTTAGGATAATTTTGGTGTTAGAATTTTCCCGAATTAAGTTATATTCCTCCGAACTTTTATCTGATTTAATCCATAACTGGCAAAAGAGTCTTATTCTACAAGGCACTCCATGGGATTTTGACAAGTGGCATCCCAATTTGCCACATGGTAATTAAATAATTAATTAATGGGAAGAGTATGGGATGAGCTAAACCATGTCTACACCTCCAAGTCTTCCTCTCTCTCTCCCACACCCATTTTCGAAATGAAGAAAAGGAAAAAGAAGAGAAAAAAAAAATGTCATCTTCCTCTTGGATCCAAGAACTCCATAGCTTTTTCTTCAACACAAGTGCTTTATTATAGGTAAGACTTTGGTTTTATCCGGTTACAAGTGCTTTATTATAGGTAAGACTTTGGTTTTATCCGGTTAATATGGCTAGAATCCTTCCTAGAACTTGAGTTTAAGCTAAGGATTCATGAAAATGTGGTTATTATGGTGATTTTGTTTAGGATCTTCGGTGAAATGGTTTGAAGGAGAAGATCATTGTTTAGGATCTTCGGTGAAATGGTTTGAAGGAGAAGATCATCATCTTTCTACGGTTTAAAAATCTTCTAAAGAGGTAAGGAATCCCTTAAGTCGGTTCAATCACTTGGAGGTTAACAAATGCTAGTAAATTATATGACTAGGAATTTTTACGTGGAAATTATGTGTTAAGTTCGTGGATCTACAAGTTAGCCTAAGAAACTACACTTTGGATTTTTGGTAATTTTTGTATACATGTTCATAGCTAATTTATGCATGTATATGTTGAATTTATGCCCATATAGGCTTATACTTGTGAAAATAGTGAAAAGAAATCAGGATAGATTCTGGCAGTAACTTCCGAGATTTATTGGGAAAAATTGGTAAGGTATTTTGATCCTATTTTTTTTAGACATGTAGTTCTATAAGTGTAGAACCTGCATATAAAATTTCATAATGATCGGAGTAGTATAAGTATGGTTTTCGAATTTTTCTCCAAAACTGGTCCAGAGAGAAAATAATTCTGGACAGCACACTGCCGAGGGAAAAAATGGAATTTTCTGTGTTTATTCGTGGATCAAAATGACCAAAACTTTTTATGGACATCAAGTACTATAAGTTGGGGTTCTACCATAAAAATTTCAAGTGAAGAAGAGTTCGGGAACTATTTTTACCGGCTCAATCTTTCTGACTGCGCCAAGCTGAAATTTCTGGCAGATTTGGGTGGACGCGGCCTTGGACGCGCGTCCATCGACGCCCAGAGTTACGGCGTCGCGGCCGAAAGGCCGGACGCGGACACGGACGCGCGTCCGCTGCGCGTCCGTGGGCGCCCAATTTCGGCGCCATTTACTGAACGTGCGGACGCGGCTCGGACACACGCGTCCGCTGTGCGTCCGCAGCTGCGGCCAACCGCGAGTCCG
>NC_044927.1:14955121-14969652 GCF_003576645.1 Ipomoea triloba
GTATGCTATTTTGGTAAACAGGTTGTCAAAACCTTATTTTTGAGGAAAATACTACTTTTAAGGAGTGAGTACATTACGTGAGAAAAACGAGAAAATGACGATTGAAAAGCCTGCGGGCACTGAGAGTATTTTGAAAATCCTTCTTGGGCTGATGAGATAGCCGATTTCAACTATTGGACTCAAATGAGAAATGTGTCCAAAAGAAATGATTTGAGANTGTCCAAAAGAAATGATTTGAGAAAGAAAAACGGAAGGAAGAATCATGTTTTCAAACCCTTAGTTTCTAAAGCGAGTTGAGGAGGACCTTGATTGACCCACGGGTGGCTTTAAGTGCCATGGCCCAGTGGTCGTTGTGGATATTGTATGACCAGATCATACTGCAGGGCGAAGTATATTCGTCGATATGTTATAGTGTATGACCAGTTCATACTGCAGGGCGAAGTCTATTCGCCGGGTACTATATAACTCGTAGGATGAGGTATTCCTATGGGGGTGTGCACACTTAAGGTATAGTTACTCCAGAAGTCCGGGTAGGTGTTGTTTTTATGGACCTAGCTAGGCCAGCTAGGAATCATTTTAACGAACCTTACGTCCAGGGGATCAGTGTTAGACCGGGTGATGACCACTGAACCCGAGTTCGATGATCCAAGTGGTCAGAGTGGGAGTTATGAGAATGCTCCAAAGGCCTCACGCTCACTAAGAAGAAACTAAGGAAGTTTTAAAGATGAGAAAAGAGTTACTCTGTAACGACTTGAGAAGGAAATGATTCTATCCAAAATGTGACGAATTTTGAGCACGGAAATGTGCTGTTGAACCTCCTTTTGAGTTAAAATGAGGGAACTACTGGAAACGAAATATTTTACAAACTTGTCTGAAAAACAGAAAAATGTGTTTTAAGTGGCAATGATGCCGGTACCTTTATATGAGAAAAGTTTACGTGTTGAGTTAGCTTTACGCCTTATATTATATTATCTGCTATTGATAACCTGATTGCAGGTAGAGGTATAACTCGTGGGTAAATTTTACAACTTACAAATTATTATATTTTCGAAACCTTTGTCCACTTTTGTGTGACAATGGATTTCCTTACTTAGCCGTCGCGCTAACTACACTTCATTGTGTCCTTTATTAGATGCAGTCTAGCGTGGGCCTCTGTGGCCCGATGAGCTCTGAATAGGATGGGAGTCGAGGTTGAAGACTACTCTATCCTAGAATAGACACCCTGGAAGGATTAGTTCCATATGTACACTTTTGGATGTTGATATGGTTATTTGAGGTTGTAAGTTTAGCCTTAGCGTTTGGGTATAGGAGAGATACCTAAGCGTGGCGGTAACACCCAGTTTTCTGTTGGTTTGATGCTTCCGCAATGTATTGTACTATTAGGGATTTTGTAATAAATCCAAGAGGTGAAAATTGGGGTGTTACAATGAAGGAAAAAGATATGGAAATGAATATATGAAGGAAAAAATTAGTAACCAACAAATGAAATAATAGGAAAAAACACACGGGAATCTGTTATTAATATTATGTTACTAATGTTACTAATTGGCACAGGAATCAGGCCAAATGAAAAAGAAGATTAATAATAGAAATTCACTATAAACATAACATAGCTTTCCCTATGCAAAAATTAGTAACGACCAAATGAAATATTAGCAAAAAATATGAAGGAAAAAGAAATGGAAATGAATATATGAAGGAAAAAATTAGTAACCAACAAATGAAATAATAGGAAAAAATTATGAATGAAAAAGGAATGAAGATCGATATTTATTCTTTTTATGAAGGAAAAATGAAATGAATATATTTAAAAGGAAATGAAATATTAGGAAAAACGAAATGAATATATTTCTATTCCACTGGAAATATAGCATAGCTTTCCCTACAAAAGAATTAGTAACCAACAAATGAAATATTACGAAAAAATTATGAAGAAAAAATGAATGACAATCAATAGTTCTTTCTATAAAGGAAAAAGGAAATGAATATATTCAAAAGGAAATTAAAATATTAGGAAAAATCAAATGAATATATTAATATTTCATTGGAAATATAATATGCAATTATATTATTATAATTATATAAATTAAATATTAATTAATTAATTATATTAATTATTAATTATATTAATAAATAGTACTCCCTAATAATTAATATTTATTAACTAGAAGCTTGAGCAATCCCCTCACCAACTTTAGATGTCGTTGATCAAATTAATTAGTACACGTGTGACATGAACACTGCAGAAGATCGAACATATTTAATATATAATAATAATAATAATAATTTTTTTATATACGAATTGATATTCCTATTAACGAAAAATAATTAATTTAGTGTAATTGACTAATAATAATTGCCTAATAATTATTATGGTAATTAAGCTAAATATTGGTCGTTGAATTTATTTTTATACTCCGTAATAATTAAAGTTAAATTATTTCTCATTTTTTCATATTTATATTTGTAATAATATAATTACTTAAGTTATATTAAATATAGATCTTTTTAAGATAATTGTAAACAAACAAGTCATATATTATTCAATTAATTGAGTGATACTTTTGCACTAATCTTATAATCAAATAAATGTACATATTCAATATTATATTTTTAAAAAATAATTTTATCTTTAATTTTATTATCTAAATAAATAATACAAAAATTTATCCGAGAATCAAATTTGCTCTCATTCAAGCAAAGAAAACATCAGAAAACATAATCAATCCAACTAATTTCATCAGTTGCACTATATAATATTCGACGTTATAATTTATATAATGGTATATCGCTCCAAATATTCTTAAAATATTATAATAAATTCATTCCGTGAAACGCACGGGCGAAAATACTAATTATTATAATAATGACAAAAATAACAATAATTACTAAAGATAAATATAGAACAATAATAAACATGTATCCTCGCACACAGCATAACTAGACAGGCTAGAGGAAAACCATGGTTTATGAGCAGATCGAAATCCACCCTCATGCATATCCCCCAGCCTCATTTCGCCCAAGTTGCATGTACCTATAATCAATTCTATTCAAAGCACACCAAATCTGAATTAAACAATTAAACAATTAAAAAATTAAATAAGCTCAACTCTCAAATCAAATTGAGAGCATCACTGCAGCTGTTTTCCTCCTTGTTTCTCTGCTTTCCAGCGTCTGCAAGCAGCAGTGCTGCACCACCTGCAATCAAATTGGATCAAAGCCAAATACCCCTCATTTCCTTTCAGCGCACTCCCTGCACTGCAGCACTCTAAGAATATGCCTAGCTGAATCATCCCCTTCATTCCAGTTAATTCTTGCAAGAAAACTTGTTAGATAAATCACCTCACAGCTCCCACTGCACTTTTACCACTCCTTTTTAATAGCACTCATTTTTCCACACAATAACCACTCATTTTTCCATTCCAAAACCACCACTACACCCCTCACCCTCACCAAGGACCCCCATCTATCTTATGCAATCAATCCCAGATTCAAACAAAAAATGAGGGATCCCCTCAAGAGCAAAAACCCTCCCCAGTCTTCTGGGAAACCCTTCCTTTTTCCAAAATGTAACATTAAGCCCAGAACTCCCCTCCACCAAACATTTAGTCAAGCAATTTGATATCTACTATTTTGTACAATAATTCACCCCTTATTTTAGTTGTTTTGATGCTTATTTTCTTTATCCTAGTAAAATTGAGAATTGTTTGTGTGTTATATTGTCCCAAGGTTGAATTATCCACAAGGAGTAGCAAAGAAAGAATTTTGGAACATTTTAGACAAGTTTTGGAAGAAAAGGAAACTACCTAAAGAAGAAAAGAAAACAAGAATAAGAATTGGAAAAGAATTGGAAGCTGCCTCATGGGCCCAAGGCCCATCTATCTCTTATATATTCTACATATTCTCTACAATTTAAGGAGTTCCCAATCCTAGTTAGTTTTAGTTTATTTTTCCTCTTCTCTTTATATTTTCCTAGTATAGTTCAGATTAGTTTTACATTAGATTATTTAATTTCAAGCTTGGAATCTCGAATTGGAGTTGGATTTGTTCTTCATCATCAGTAAAGTTCTCTTATTCCTTTATTTACTTTCTTTTCAGATTTCTTGCAATGCGGAGGCCCCCATTGGCCAATTTTCATGTCCAAGGATTCTTACTTCATTTTAGTGCATAAAGAAGACCTACGGTTGTCCCTACTTGCTCAAGAAAAAGAAAATCAAGGAGAAAATAAGAATGGATTTGATGAAAGAATATGCTTTAATTTTGAGTTCATGAAGGAACAATGCTTGAGCTTTGAGGTGGTGGACTTGTGCTTAAAGGAATTTGTTGATGGCCACCATTTGAGACACTATCTTGAAGAGAAATTTACTAGGAATGATGGGATGTTCTTTCTTCAATCCAATGATGGTTGATCTTGAGAGGTTGAGTCGAGCTAGCAACTTTAAACTTAGCGCTTCATGGGAGGCACCCCATGTTATCCTTTACTCTATTGCATTGCATTTATTTTATACGTTTTAGTTCGAGTTAAAGTTAGAAGCTTTATTGTTCTTAAGTGGTGTTATTTGGGAAGTTTTTGAGTGAGGTTTGCTTTATTTTACCTCTAAGAGAGTGGGGAATGGTTGGAAGTTGAGTGTTTATGATGTGTTTTGGTGTAGGAGTGCTTTGGAAGTGTTTTGAATTGATCTATAGGTGAAATCGAGCACTTGGCGCGAAAATGGGTGAATTGCAGAACAGAGCGCCACCCTCACGGCCATGACCCCACCCGTGATAATTTTCGCTGATTTACAATGCAGAATGCACTTTCCAGGCCTCGGGGTCACGTCCACCCTCACGGCCATGACCCCGCCCGTGACCCTTTACGCAAAAAAAAAAAAAAAAAAAAAAAAAAAAGGAAAAGTCAAAAATGTTCTTACTAAAAATAGGAAAAGTCATGAGAAGGACTAAAAGTGTCCAAAAACTAATAGTCTGGGATGTTAAATGGCGAAAACGATAGTCTAGCACTAAATTTGGAATTGCCACCAAAGACAAGGGACCTCTGGTAGAATTAACTCATGTAACAATTATTGGCTATCCATGTCAATTTGGAAATTGTGAGAGGCGACATTGGCATAAGAAGCAATGACCGACATAAAAAAAAAAAAAAGAATAAATCCAATGATCATGCGATGACCATAAAATTTTCAAACAAACTTCATAGAAGAGACCAGATAGGTGTTTTCTCAAAGATAATATTTTTACATTCATATATACTTATTTGATATTGATATAAAAATTGTCATGACTTTTATGAATCTATTATAATAGATATTTATAATAAATCTATTAGAGTATTACAGTTGTCGATAACATATTTGCCTCTATAATTACTCACATTATATAAATCTGGATCTAGAAGCTAAACACGGTAGTATAGCGTTAGAAGCGTACTAATTGTTTTTGATAGAAAAGAGCATTTAAGGCATACAATTCAACTCGCTAAAAGAAATATCTACAATAGAAGATGTTAACCTTGTAAGTTACTACTTACTAGTAAGTGGTATTTATTGTTAACCTTGTAAGTTACTACTTACTAGTAAGTGGTATTTATATAAGGCATGTGATGAAATATAAAGCGAGTTGAGAAGTTAAAGGGTTTACATAGAGACCCGATATTGATCACGATAAAAAGATATCCATCCACAATAAATGACATTGAGTTTCGCTATTTAATAGTACTAGCAGTAAATAATATAAGTAGATATGTAGCTAATAGACACGGTCACCGCATATTTATATGGGTCGCTGGTCGCTTAGCTTATACTTGTTTAAAAATCCCTGATGGATTTAAAGTTCAAAATGTTGGATTTAAAAAATTAGCAACATGAATAGGATAAAATTACTATGATCCTTTTATGACTTGAAATAGTCAACGATTGACTAAGTGTTTTCTTTATGAAGAAGAAAGTGTAAATAATAAAAATATATTATCTCAATCTATGTTCATATTATTGGAACTTGTATATTATCTCAATCTATATTCATATTATTGAATGTGTATGAAACATGTAATATATGCTCATGCCTAGAGGTGGTATGTGTGATTGAAAAACTCAAGTATTGTCTCAATCCATAGATCAAGTATCTCCTAGAATGAATTGTATAAACTAGAGCTTACCAGAAAATATCGTGAATATATATATATATATATATATATATATATATATATATATATATATATATATTACCGCTCAAATGTGGTCGCGCCTTCCCGTGCGGTCGGTGCGGTTTACACCATTACTGTTAACAAAATAAATCACTCAATGTTAGGAAATGCACAACAATGAAAATGCACAAAAACACCCACATGACTCCCCTACCCCTAATTGTGCATTTTCGAATACTGTGTGGTGTATATTTGCATACCTAGTGGTGTGTTTTTTGGAGATGCGTACCTAATGGTGCATATTTGTGTTGTGCATTTCCTAACATTGAGTGGTGTATTTTGTTAACACAAGTGATGTAAACTGCACTAACCACAAGGGAAGGCGCGACCACACTCTCTCTCTACACTCTCTCTCTCTCTATATATATATATATATATATATATATATATATATATATATATATATATATATATATATATATATTCACTCTTTTAGCATATTAATAGCAGTCCAATCTCTCTCGAAGATAAGGACTTATTTAAACCTAAAAGGATAATTTAGGACCAGAAGTCCACTACTTGAAAATGTCATTTTTGAACACCATTTTGGGACCAAGAGTTCTTCAATCGCATCGAGTCTGATACTATATTTGTGATAAGTTTGCTAGCAATATTTGGTGAATCCCCTAGAAAGAGAAAAATAGAAATGACGTTAACTATATCCATTAATATCTTTAAGGTATAAAATACGTTGGCATATTTTATGTAATAAATTAATATATGATCCCCATAATGCCATGTCTTGGACTGGTTATGTATTTTTCTTTATTGTGGTATTAACATTTTATAAGAGTATATATTAACTATTAAGTATACTACGGTTATTACCTTGATAGACGCCAATAACACCTATATTTAGGGGTCTTAAAGGGGTTAATTTGTGCTAATTTGCTATTCTTTATGGTTAACTTATGGTCACAATTGCTCTAATGTGCTAATGTTTACAAAGCTCTATCATATTGTGCACTTTAGTGGTTTTTGAAGGTTCTAAGCTTAAGAGAAGACATATGGACTTGACCAAGAGCAACCAAGAAGAAGCATGATTGGATCCTAGCAGCAGAAGGATCCACGATCGTGGATTGGATCGTGGATTAGAACTAGAAAGTTCCACGCCCCAATCCATGATCGTGGACAAGAGAGTGGGGATTTCAAGTGACAAATCCACCAGCGTCCTACGCTCGTGGATTTGACTTTGCGTGAGATTTGAAGAGAATGGGGGGAAGGCTATTTAAGACTTAGATTAGATATTTTAGGGAGGTTCCTAGATTTTTAGAAAGAGAATTCTAAGATTTTTCAGAAGTTACACTTAGAACTTAGCTTAAATCTTGTACTTTCTACTCAATTTGTGTTTTGAAGATCAAGTTGGAAGACAATTACATTTTGATTTTGATTTCAATTCATTAGGTAATCTCATTTCCTTGCTTTGATTTCAATTTCGATTGCTTTCAATTTGTTGAATCTAGGTTAGATGATATTTTCAATTGCTAGCATGAGTGCTTAGTTTTTTTTTTTTTTATAGGAAATGAGTTGGGAATTTAGACATGATGCTAGTATAGACTTCAATTTCAATTAGGTGATTGTATTGCATTGGCTTGATTGAAATATTCTTGTCATCCTTGATGAATTGTATGCTTCCTTTGAGTATGGCCACCTCTAGGAATGTTTTAAGGCATTGATTCTAGGAAAGAAATTGCTAAAATCAATGTAGCTCCAACTCAATGATGATTTCTTGATTAGAGTCTAGAAGGTATAGGTAGGAAAAGAGGTGAAGACGAAGTGTTTGTGAAAATGTCTCTTTGGTAAGTTGGTCACCTAAAAGTGCTCCAATCCAAGAGTATGCCTAGTAGACCGAGGGGAGAAATTAAAGGTATTAGCAAAACCTCTCAAGAATAGCAACCCTTGCAATGCAATCCACTTAAGGCATAAGTAACACTATGATGCATCATGGCTAAATAGAAACTCATTGCTAACTTTTCTTTATCTTGAATTCAAATACTAGTTTCCATTTCCAATTGTGAATACTACAACATGAATCAATTGCGTGTGATTTTCGTGATATGGCATATGATGAATATGATTCTATATTCCTTGACTTGAGCACAAGCTAACGCTTTCAATTCGTCTTCCCTTGAGAACGATACAAACTCGTTATCCCTTCACACATCTTTTGACACCCACGTAATAGAACACATTTGTCATACCTCTAAATCACACAAAGTTTAACGCTTTATATGAAACCATATGTGTGGCAAAGCAAGTGTATATTTTACTTCCGCTGTCTTGTATGAGGACATTGCAGCACGTGTTGCAGAAACAAATAGTAGATATGTTATGAATCAATTTTGACTCTGAATATTTTGATTTAAGCTTAATGAAAAGAACCTTTTGGTATGCTTAGTTTAGTAGATGTTTACTCAGTGTATTGACAGATGTGTTAGTCTATATACTTTTTAGTACTCAGAATATGTTCTAATGGTAACCTTTGGTTTCCATTAAATAATGTTCTTTGTCTATATTGATGCATCATGTTATCATCTTGCCATTGTTTTATTGCTTGTAGTACTTTTGTTCTGTCATGGCTGTGACATGACCACTGATAAGTTAGGAATGTGATGAGAAAAGCAGCAGTAGCAAGTCAAGGTAAAACATTTGCAGATATTGTCATTGATGCATTTTGTACCGATTCAATAGACATGAGTTATCATACTTGGTACAATTCAAAACATATATAATTGTACCTGATACAAAAATTCCTTTACCCAAATGAACTCCAGAAGAGTGGTAAAATATTTTTGTCAGGAGATTCGCCCCAATGACAATCTAGCAAATTTATTCACTAAGTCCCTACCTGCGAAAAATATATCCATAAAAATTGATATGCATAGATATCCATAAAAATTGATATGCAACAAAATCTAAGTTCAAAAGTGCAATTGATTTATTGGTCCATATATAAGAAATGTTATAAATCGTACTCTTGTAAATCCTGAAGATTGAACCCTGAAGGTTCACGGTTGTACTCTTTTTCCTTTAACTAAGCTTTTTTTTCCACAGGGTTTTCTTAGTAAGGTTTTTTAATAAGGCAACCAGTGCAATATGATTTCACAAATATCATGTACTCTTTTTCTTAGCAAGGATTTTTTTTCCACGTGGTTTTCCTAGTGAAATTTTTAACAAAGCGTGAATATATCTAAATAATTACCTATATATCTTGTACTATTTTCTTATCTAGGTTTTTCCCACAGGATTTTTCCTAACGAGTTTTTAACGAGACAAAATTATGGTCAAATAATGTTCAAGGGGGGAGTGTTATAAATATTATATTTATTGTGGACATTATAATTTAGTCTTGTAACGTTTGTAACAGCTATGTAATTATTTACCATTATTATATTGCATTCCCTAAATACATTGTATATATATGGTCTTGTTTTGGGATGAAGATACAGATATTAACGCTCCCAGATTTTCTTGTTCTTTATCTTTCTTTCATCCTTAACTTTCTATACAATTTCCCTTTTCTTGATCCATCGTGTTAGAGCTAATGGGCAATCTAAATTTAACATTGTAATTTTTATTATAATGGATAAATTAAAAACAAATATAACTCTAATTTGATTAAGTGTTTGCACTAGCAATGATCCATATGATGAATATTTACTATTTTTATGAGTTCACACTCAAGCAGTGATTCTCACCTGAACCGGATCCCATATATATAAAGTTAAACGTTTATCCTGGATTAAAATTTAGAAAATACAAAATGAGAGATACCGCTAGCTTTCAAGAATGTTGTTAACAATAAAATGAATTCAAAATTTACATGGAATCCAGTCGAGCACTGTGAAAAAGATAAAATATTCACTCACTTTTCATTATTTACATTTCTATAAATATTTTTTAAAAACAATATATAGCTTTTAGTAAACATTAAAATTTAAAAAAAAAAAAAAAAAAAAGAGAGAGAGAGAGAAGAAGAGTCTGTAACACGATTTGAAGGATATCATGAATAAAGATATATTTAATTGTGTAAAGCTTTTTGAATTTTAGTCTTGAACACTAAAATATAAAGCTTCTCCATCGAGAAATAGAGGAAACAACCTGTTGAGTGGGTTACAAATGACCCGAAACTTGAGCCCACAATGCAATGCCAGGCCGGTCCATACACTTTATCAAATTCCTGCTTAAAAGTTTAAAAAACAATTATTTAATTCATTGATAAGTAATTCAATTCGCACTATATTTAAGAGTTGAATTGTTGAAATAGTTATTGCCTTTGAATATATATATATATAAATTCGCTCAAATGTAGTCAGTACTTTGCATGTGGTCGTGTGGCCTATTTTGAGCCATGGGATTCCTTTCATCCAACAGATTTAATTAATTGATTTGGAAATTAAACTTTGCAATTAAGCGGTGGGGTGTTTTGGTCATTTTATCTTCGTTTTACGTGCAATAAGAGGTGTTCAAAGCAAAACAGATAGTCAAATTATGCACTATTATCTAAATAAACATGCACTATAATTGTGATAAATGCACAATAATCAAATTATGCACCGCAAAGTGCACGCAAATGACACATAAGGGTTCAGAAATGTACAATCATCAAACTAATTTTAACATTTAGTTTCCATTGGTTAAAAGCACTATAGAACTACAATAAATGCACAATTATATACACTCAAATGCCATAGAGTCTGAAATACTGGGTACATTTCACCTAGTATTTAAAGCACAAAATGTAGTCAAATTGTGCACCATTATCTATATAAACATGCACCAAAGTGTTCATAAATGCACAACTGTCAAACTCATTTTAAGATTTAGTTCTCATTGTTTAAAAGCACAAGAACACTACAATAATGCATAAATATACACACACAAATGCATCAGAGTATGAATAATAATGCATCACAAAATCAATGAAATTTTTTTAATAAAAAAAAAAAAGCGTGTCTGGAAGGAATAAGCATAAGTTTAAAATGACGGACTTTAAGTGATAGAAACGCGCACCTTAAGTGTTAGAACAACGCATCTTAAGTGTTAAAATGGCGCACCTTAAGTCTTAACATCACGCACCTTCAGTTTATAACAATGGCACACCTTAGTGATACAAGGACGAAACTTAATAAGGAAAGCCACACACCTTAAGAAGAAAGATCGCAACTAAAGTTTTAGACCAACGCACCTTAAGTTATCAACTAAAGAACTGTCGCACCTTAAGAAGGAAAACCACGCACCTTAAGTACAAAACATACGCACCTTTAAGCACAGAAATCACCCACCTAAATAAAGAACATGATGCACCTTAAGTTGACCCATATGGAAAATGACCAAATTGCTACCGCATTTTTTTTTAACATTGTTAATCTTGGACATTGATTTTGCAAGATCAATGACTCTCCTCTCACCGCACAACCGCACCTAAGCATCCCAACCGCACGAGAACCGATATATATATATATATATATATATATATATATATATATATATACATATATGGACATAATCAGGTGTGGCCGCCCCTTAACGTGCGGTCAGTGCGGCCTCACCACTATGTATACAAATATACACCACTCTATGTTAGAAAATGCACCACACAAATATGCATCATTAAGTGCGCATCACCAAGAAACACACCACTAGGTACGCAAATATATACCACACAGTGTTAGCAAATACATCATTACGGACAGGGGAATTATAGTGCATTATTTTGGGTGTGTGGTGTGTATTATGGTGTTTTTGTGTATTTTCATTGTGGTGCGTTTTCTAACATTGAATGGTGCATTTTCTAACATTGAGTGCTACATTTTCTAATATTAAGTGGTGTGAACCGGACCGACCGCACGGGAAGGCGTGGTCGCATTTGAACAAATTTATATATGTGTGTGTGTGTATGTATTTATATGTCTATTAAATAGTAGTAGTAGTAACATTTTTGGTTCTTTAATTGCTCTGGAGTTATAAATCTAATTCATCTATTTAAATTTTTATAATGATATATTTGTAACTTTCAATCTATTATTTTTCTCATTAAACTATAAATACAAATGGGTTTTGATGTTTCAAATAGTTGATAAACTGAATTTAAAACTATTTTAACAATTGCCAAGATCGACCTTGTAGTCTAGTGGCATCTAGTTACATTCTCATTTTTTTAAAGGAGTCAATAGTACTAAAAAAAATTATTTTAACAATTAAAGGACCAAATTTGTAAAAATATGAAAAAATTATTAACCTTAACTCCAAAATGATTAATAGACAAAAAAAAAAGGATTTTTCATAATAATAATAATAAAAGAAAATACTTAATACATCATTAGTCATGTATAAGTTGTTGGGAATCTGTTAGGAAATATATGAGAAATATTACTACGAAAATAATGTTTCTGGGAAAATAACAATGAGAAGAACGAAAAGGATAAACGGAAAGGGTTAACACGAGTCGAGCGAAGCACTCTTTCCTTAAAACCTTATTTACTACCTCCCAAAAGTGTTAGGAGCGTTGTAGCCTAGGTTTCCCAGGATAAAACGTGTTACGATTCACAGTTTGAGCACCCAAACTGATGAACCCAGTGAACTAGAGCAAGAGGATGAACACAATTTAGAAGAAAAGAGTAGAAGCAAAGTTTCGAGAGAGAAAGGATTCGTTGTTTTTCAGTGTAGTAAATCTCCTGCTTCGTTCCACTAACGAATTATATAGGAGATTGAAGATTAAATAGCAATTAACCATGGCATTAATTTGATAATTAAATCAGATTTTTAACTCCTATAACAGCTGACCATTACTTGAGATTTAATTCAAAATGTGGATCGAGTCCTCTTGGTCTCTAGTACTCTACCCAAGTACGCAAACACGAGTTCAAGCCTTTTCAGACTCATTTTGGGATTTGATTTGCACCCCCTACGCGCGAGAGAGAGCCTCTATGCTATACAATTCACTAAGCCATAGAAAAGCTCTTGTATAAATAGTGGTGCAAACCCACTTCCCAAACCAATGTGGAACAAAAGCTTACTTCAAAGCTTTCCCACCATTTTTCCAACTCAAATGGGTCAACTTTGAGAACCAATTTCTGATTCACCCATTATCCGTTTTGTGCGTACCATATATCAATCTCTTCGTCTAACTACGAAGAACCCGAATCCACTTTGACCCGACCCAAATCGAAAGTGGACCCCACATATATTTGTACTACAAAATAGCCACTAAAAATGTCATTTTATGCTATTTTCCAACATAAGTACCATATACCACTAGACAACATAGCACCACAATACCACATTAAAAATAATAAAAGTCAAACTTGATCTTTTTTTTTTTCTTTTGCAAATTAAATATTTGTTTATATAATTCAATATTTATTATTATATATTTTAAAAAGGGATTTCTTTTTTACGAGAGAAACTTGTAAACACTATCGTAAGATGCGCAATGGTTAAACCCTACTCCTATGTAATAGCTCACAAATCACATAGAAAAGATAAATTACACAAGAAAAAACTACAAGCTCGATCAAAAATATGTTGACAAAAGTCGAATTTGAGACCAATTAAGTACCGAAATCATCCTTTGGCCACCAGACCACTTGTTTCAAAACTAGTTTAACTTTATTCTTGATCGATGTTGTGATTCATTGCATGTATGTTTAGCTAATGTATACATTGAATATTTTGTCTACTAGTAATAGTACCGATGCTCACTTGTTCTTCACATGAGTTGGCAAAACATGATTAGAGATAATGAAATTTAGCACATGATTAGGTAGTATGTAGTTAGTGTCAGATCTCAATAGTGGGTTGCGTACGCTAATTTGTCAGCACATACATGTGCAACATGGATGAAAATTTCAGGATTATTTAAATTAAGCTAAATAAAATAGACAGAATACAAAGCAATAAATATTTATATTCAATTATTTTTGGAATAAGATAAATTATCTATTATTTATATATGTTACATTTGACATAGTGGTGAAAAATTCAGGATTTAAATTACGCCAAATAAAATAGAGAATATATATATATATATATATATATATATATATATATATATATATTTTTTTAACATTGAGTGGTGTATTTCGTAACTTGAGTGGTGTGAACCGCACGACCACACCTGATCATGACTATATATATATATATATATATATATATATATATATATATATATATATATATATATATATATATATATTTTTTTAACATTGAGTGGTGTATTTCGTAACTTGAGTGGTGTGAACCGCACGACCACACCTGATCATGACTATATATATATATATATATATATATATATATATATATATATATATATATATATATATATATATAT